>NW_009951862.1:732073-732351 GCF_000747805.2 Chaetura pelagica | reverse complement strand
AAAAAAAAAAAAAGCAAACAACAAACACCTTCATTAACTAATTTTAACTAGAAGTAGCTTATTAATGAAACTTCATTTTCTAATGGATCCAGCTCATCCTTCTTAAGCCAAGGCTGGTACAAATCCAAACTCATTCCAATTCTGTAATCATTAAATGAAGCCATTGACTTTTCTGTCTGTGAATGTCTGGTGGTATCAGATGACTGAATTAATTAACCTGAACATTATCTATAGACCACAGCTTCCTCGTCTTTCAAGATGTAGCTATGAAGTTCTTT
>NW_009951862.1:702207-732036 GCF_000747805.2 Chaetura pelagica | reverse complement strand
AGTTATAAACTGCTGTTGGGAATAGATTTTGTGAAAAATACATGTTTGATTTAACAATGAAAGTAAGTAGCAATCTTAAAAAAATGTCCAGGAACGTATGAGGTGATTGAGGTTGTGACAAGAGCCACTGTCTATGATGCTTCTAAGAACATTCCAGTTTTCCAGGTACGCAAAGAATTCTTAACCCCTTGTGAGAACCTGTCCCCAGATGTGGGAACATCGTTCTTGGAAACATGGCTGTGAATCTCACTGTCAGTGAAGCAGTAATGTAGTTTTGAGGCTCCCAGAGATTTTTCTGTCTGCTGGTTGGATGTCAGAGTTCTGGGGACTGAGCTTTGGGTCTCCAGGCTGCATTCCATGGGCATCTAAGCTCAGGAAAAAGAGGAGGGCTTCTGACTTGAGGGTAGGAGCAGTGCACATCCCCTGAGGGCCAGTGCAGAGCACCAGCTGCTGCAGTACTCACCAGTGTGGTGCACATTTTCTAGCCCAAAGCTGTCCCTTGTCTGACAGCTCTCTGCTTGGCCAGGACTAGGGTTGACTCTGCAAGTAACATCCTAACAACCCCAGCTGCATAGTGCAGTCACTAGGAGGAGTGTCTGACAGGGAGACATGGCTTAAGGAGTTGCTGTGGCAGTTCGGAGAATATGCAGGTTGGATAAGACTGCAGATCAATGTTATTGGTAGATTGGAAAGGTACTGACCCAAGCTTGGAGATATTACTGTTGTTGTCTGTTTTCTGGTGCTTTTCTTGGATGGTACCATCTTTTCCAGTAGCTGATTTGACAACTGCACTTTTCAGTCCATCTGGCAACATGGTGGAGAGGTGGCCTCACTTGGACATGGAAATAAGAAGTCCAGCTTTTGTGGATGGGAAAGATGTCAATGAATACCCAAATGGACATTTTACATTTAGCAATAAATGAAAGTGAGACAACTAGAAGTAGCAAAGAATGTGTGTTAAAAACAAGTATCATATACTTGCGGATAAGATAGAAGAGGGAATAGAATAGATTATATTTCAATTGGAAGGGACATAGAACTGTGATCTAGTCCAAGTGCCTGACCATCTCAGGGCTGACCAAAGTAAAAGCGTGTTACTAAGGGAATTGTACAGAAGCTTCTTGAACACTGTCAGGGATGATGGGGCATTGACCACTACTCTAGGAAGCCTGTTCCAGTGTTTGACCACCCCTTCAGGAAAGAAATGCTTCCTAATGTCCAGTCTAAACCTCACCTGATGTAGCTTTGAACAATTTCTGCATGGGGTGATACAGATAATATTAATTTGTCTATCTATCTATCTATCTATCTATCTATCTTTCTAGCTAGCTACTTAAGAGTGCTTTCTGAATATGTGTGGAAGAGCTAATAACATCCAGCAGTTCTTTCAGCTTCCTTGTTTAAATTCTGCTTCAGGCTTTGCTTGATTCACTTTCTTCTCCCTATTGCAAACAAGCTGGATTTGTAATGAAAAAGTACTAAGTTTCCAATATTAACTGGATGAGCCCCCCAGGTGTTGCCTTTAACAGTAAAAATCCACTCTGCTTGTGTGTGGATGTTGAATATCTGCCACTCAGGGAGCTGATTGATGGTGGTGTGTTAGCAGAGGGAAGAGAAGGTGTATTTTGGCTCCTGTCCTGTGACCTGATTGAGATCGTTGTTTCAGTATAGAAGAAAAGGAGCATCAGTGGCTTTGGAGATCTCTGTTACTTCACAATCCTAACAAGAAAACTAATTATAGGATGAAGGTGAAAAACATAGGCCCAGAGTGACTTAAATTATGGGAGAGATGGCCATGCAGTCAGAGCCTGCAAGAAATGGTCAAAGATAAAGTAGAAAAATCTACCCTTATGAAAAGTGGTGTGTGTGTGATGTATTTCTTTAGGTACTTGGAATCAGAAGAGCTTTGACTGTTTCGAATGAGAAACGTGTCTTCAGGAAAGAATTTTTTCATTTAAACTTAATTTGAGGAGAACTCGTGAAATTGAATTACACCTTGATTGTCGTACTTCCCTCTTCTACATAATCTTTTCTTTCTCAGATCCACAAATAGCATGTTCTTCCTGGTTGCTACCGGCAAAAGCCTGTAAATTGGATTTTTTGACATGTTGGGGTGAATCAGAAATGCTGTGGTTGGAAGTGTTGCAGTCATTAGAAGGAGGGGCTGAAGCAACCAAGGTCTATCAGCCTGATTTAAGCAAACTCATAGTTTTTTCAGAAACGGCTTGATGATGATTTAATGCTAGCAACCTCACTGCTGGATCACAGTATCATCTGCCTTTCTGCAGCCTGGGTAAGCTGTACCACACGCTCTTTCTGCAGAAATTAGGTTGCACACCTTCCCCACATCCCACATACATTGTCCAGTGGCTGTTGCTGGCAGGAAGGAATCCTGAACCACAACCTGTTGATACTGATGGAAGCATAAGGTAGCCTCCCTCCTGAGAGGCTCACCCTCACCTGACACCTCTCCCTCTTCAGCCAAGTTGTGGTTTTGACCGCTTTGGCATCTTCTTGTTTAGCAAAAGTGTCCTGAGGCAGCAGGGAGCTGTGTCAAGTGCTGCAGTTACTGCCGTGTCGTTATTATAGCAAGGACTGTAAAATATTTTCCCTAGTCCGTGACTTGACTTGTGATGCTGGCTGCCCAGAGCAGCAGCTGGCAAGTTTTTAAGCCATTGTTTGGTGTCTTGCTTTACAGAGGTATGTGTGAAATGCCCTGGGGGCAAAACCTACTGCTGACCTTGCAGATTGCAGCCTTAGAATCAGCATTCTGCCCCCTGCCCTTGCCACACGACCTCCCGTCCCTCTCTGCATGATGGTTGCTCCCCTTGCAGCTCAGGAGACCTGAAAAGAATCCAGTTACTGGCAGTTTTCAGGGTCTGGAGTATTGAAAGGAGCTGATTTCTTTTTTTTAAATGCCCAAACTTAAAGACATTTTCCTTGAAGATAGGGATAAGTAGTAGTGAGAGGCATTTTTGTTTGTGCTGGTGTGGGCTTTCACTGTCTTTTTACAACTTAAAAGCAGATTATATGCCAGGATTTATACTTTGTAGTTTCTGCCAGGCATCTCTGGTTGCAAATAGCCTGCAAATACATTCCTTCCAGTTCACCAAGTTGAATGTGAAGTTACTACCTCTCTGATTACTGTGTTGTAAAATCTCTGTTAAGGTATGATGGGAAAGCACATTGTAGGAATTTAAATTGCAACTTTTTTATTTAAATCTAAACGGAATCTTTATTTGACTCACTTCACTTCAGATACGACCTTTGTGTCTCTGCTGGGTCATTTTCTGGGTTTATGACATGCTTCACATTCCTATAAAGCCCTTCACTGGGTGATCTTAAAGTCTTTACAAGCTTTAATTAGCTGTGGTGCTCTGTCTCCCCTGTGAGGTCAGTAAATATTCTTAATTGCTTTTTGCAGAAGGAGGAAAATATGGCAGAGAAATTTCGGAGGAATTCATCAATGCTGGGCAAAAAGCTACTGAGGAGGCAGGAGCAGAGGCTGTGATTCCTGAACCGTCTTTGATGTGCACCATTTCTCTTTATTGATGTGCACTATTGCTCTTCATTGCATAAGTATGCAAAGGAAAGTTGTAGCCTGGTGTCATGAAAGGAGATGTAGGTCAGGTTTCTTTTGTCAATCCATCTTTTGCTTTTTGACCTGTAAGTTGCTGAAAGCAACAAAAGCCTGTGGATGAGAAAGTCTTTTCAGAACTGGTTAAAAAAGAAACAAGCAAACCCTGAAAGGCTCATTCTCTTCTAAAGAGCTATTTTTAGGAAGCTAAAGCAAAGAAGAATGGGAAGAGGGTAGGGGGTGGTGGTGGGGGGTGGGTCTGTAAGCAAAGTTTCTGCCTTTGGGTAGCTGAAGTTTTGTCAGGCTGTCGCCATTTTTGCCTGGTGAAAAGCAGGGACAGACGAGCAGACTGTGCTGATGGCACAACATGTAGCTGCTGCATGGTGCAGGGAGGGGACAGATGCTTCTACTGGGCTGCTGGTGCAAAGCCTATTAACTGGAGGTTTTGTGAAGAGGCAGCATGTGGTACCAAGATGGCCCTCCTTCCCGTCGTGATCACAGGATGTTGTTGACTCTGTCCAGAGCAAAAGGGAAAAAAGATTTTGACTGTGTTGTGCTAACTAGTTTATCAGAAAAATGTCAGTACATACAAGGTGAGCAGAAGGTACCTTGTTTATTGATAACAATATTTGGTACCAAGTTTTAAAGACCACCAAGGCAGGAGGCTTAACAGGGCAACGTTGTCCTCCCACAGCTGTGAAAATCAGTAAGTCGCGTCTGTCACTTCAACCATGCTCCTCCAGCCCACATGGATTTTCTTTTTTTCACCCCTGCTGAAGGTAGAGTGACTCTAATGACAATATTGAAAGGACTTTGAGGCTTTATTCTGCATTTGAATCTCCTGAATGCAGGATGTGGTCTCCTGATTCCGGCACAAGAAGGGACTACAGAAGTTGCTCTGTTGTTGAAAGAAAATAGGATAAAGGGTTTGCACTGGTGCAGGAGTCTCAGCACAGCAGAAGTGCCACGGAGGGCTGTCCTCACTGCTGGTGCTCTGAAACACATCACTGGGTGCTGAAGCTCTGGCACTGTACAAAGTAGGCTTTTGACTGTGCAAAGAAGCAGAGAGCAGGTGGGGCGAGGAAGGCAAAACCTTCATTTACTGAAGCCTTGGCATCAGTTGTACCATTTTCTTTTACCCAGCACATGAAAAGTAGATATAATAGTAAGTGCAGTCATGCAAAAACAAATTGGATGAGCTGATTTAGCTAAAATCAGTACAGAGTTAACCCTAAATTATTATTGCTTTGACATTCGCAGCTCGCATATTTTCTTCTTCTCTTCTTCTTCCTAGAAAATAACCCCCTTTTTCTACAGAGACATTAGAAGGAAAGCTTTAGGAACAACTGATTTATTCTTCAGCTTGACAGATCAGTAATAAAAGCATTTGTGTGTGTGTGTGTGTGTCCTGCCCAAAGCCTCACTAAAATGGGGAAGGCTGGAGACAGCACAGAAACAAATTCCCGTGACCTCCAACTCTGCTGCCACAGGATAGTTGTTCAGTTTTGGAACAGCAGTTGCAATTTTTAATTGCTTTGAATCCTTGCCTTGAGACAGAATTGCCTCATAAAAAAACTGTGATAGATCATAGAATCATAATCACAGAGTTGTAGAATGGTTTTGGTTGGAAGGGACCTTAAAGATCATATAGTTCCAACCTCCCTGCATGGGCAGGGACACCTCCCACCAGCCCAGGCTGCTCCAAGCCCCATCCAACCTGCCTTTCAACACTGCCAGGGATGGGGCAGCCACAGCTTCCCTGGGCAACCTGGGCCAGTGTCTCACCACCCTCACACTCAAGAATTTCCTCATAATGTCTAACCTCAATCTCCTTTTTTTCAGTTGTAATCCATCCCCTCTTGTCCTGTCAGAACTGAATACAATCAGAGCACCCAAAATACTCTCCTGGTGCAGCTGGAACTGTGCTTTGATTTGAATTGCATGGCTAAACTGAAGGAATCCCCTTAGGTTTTTTTTGCACTTAATATATGAGAAACAAAGTACTTGTGTGCTCAGATAGTATAAAAGAAATAAACTAGTATATCTGGACCTCTGTGACATTGTGGATTTAAGTAGCTCCCTTTCTTCCTCTTCACCCCTTGCAGGCCACTTAAACATCTGGCAAATCAAAACTGTGTTTTCTGAAGTGTTTTTTTAAGAAGCCTTAAATAGCAGCCCCTGAGGAAGCCTTGTTATCTGGTGGTTGGCAGCCAGCTGACTTGAAGGCAGCCCTATTTCACCCCCTCTACCCATCTCAAGTCCCTGGGCTGCCTGGAGCAGCCTCACACTGCTACAGGCAGGACAGGCATTAACAAGAAGTGGCTTTTCCATGTAGAAACTGCTGTGGCAGTGGAATCTTTATCCAGGGCTGTTTAGGCAGCAGACTGAGCTGCCCTAATGGGAATAAAACATACATTGGATCGGTGGTGGAGGATGGCCTGTTAAGAGCTGAAGGTGGGGCTGTGCTGGGACAAACCATATCTTGCTATCCTGAAAAACTGGGAAAGGGAAAGCAGCGGCAGCAGTAACAAACAGAGGCACTCAGAGTGCTCTTTGGTTTTGTACTGGGCAAGTAAAAGGAGCAGCAGCAGTTAGAGGGGTGTTTGTGGTGAAGTGGACCAGTCAGTCTTTCAAAATACTGAAAGCTACAAGTGGTCCCAGGGTAGATATCATCAGATGACAGTTGTGGCATTTCTGGTTGAATGTGTTTGCCAACATGGCCATCTCTAAAGATCACATTTGCATCAACACAGCATATGCTGGAATGTGTTTGTAGAAGCCTGCATCTGCTGAAACATTCTGTAATTTGGGAATTTCAGTTCTTCAGAATGACCACATTGGAGCTATGGCTGGAAGGCATCTCCAGCTGAAGGGCAAAGCAGTAGTGCTTCCTGATGAGAAATTTCCCTTGTATCTATACTAAAAACCCCTGAGTTTATGTCAGCATGTGCTAAGAAGAATTCTCAGTGCTCCTGACAGAAGCCTTGTTTAGGAGTTTTCCAATTTTTAAATAGTAGGAATACAAATTATTTTTCTTTTCCTTGAGAGAATAATTTCAGTCAGTCCTACAACAAAAAGGTAGGATTATTTTTGGGTGGGTTTTGGTTTTTTTTCTACATTTAAAAATGAATCACAAGACCAAGGGAAAACACCTCTGCCCCTTTCTCAAAATAAGACCAGAATAAATTAAATGTGTGTTGCAGCCCTGCCAGCTGTAAAATGGTGGCATAGGTTTGTGGTGGTTTGGAAAGTTGTCAGCAAACAGCAACATTTACATAACTCTCACACTTCATACATAATACCAGCTTCTCGTGCCAGAGACTTCTTAAAAGTCACTACTTTTTTTAACATAAGCCTGCTATGAGAGAGATTTTAATGCAGCAGCAATAGAGATGCTCAGATTTAAAGTGAACCGAGTGAAAAAGAATTACTGGGTAAAGTGTTCTTGTAAGTATGCAGGGAAAATAACATACTAAAATACGCAAATACTGAAGGGTATTCTGAAATACAGCACTGAGGAAAAAGCTAGCAATGTAGTTTCAATCTGGATTTGTTGTGATTGTCTCTCAGAGGATGACCTGTGAAATATTGGAAGGTTTATTTGTGGCACCTGTTCCTTAGAGTGCTATACTTCAGCGGTCAACTTTTTTATCTGGTTGGGGCAGCTGATGAGAGGGGACAGGGTAACAACTGGACAGGGTAACAACCAGCTTTGCAAGCGTGGGCAGGATGAGGACAGAGGTGGTATTCTTTCAGTGATTGGTGGTAACTTTTTAGATCTGAATAGAAAAGACTTCTTACTCTGATCAAATTGATTTTTCTTTTTTTTTTTTTTGGCTTTGGTATTGAACTACATGTAAGTTTTTTTGCCATCCTCCTTGCTACCACTGAGTTGGAAGAAACTGGCTCCTCCTGTCTGTTCAGCCAGCTGTGTTCATAAAGGTCTTTGCTTTCAACCCAGATTCTGAGGAAGGCAGTTTTGCTTGTGGGTCAGCTTCCTCAGCACACTAGTCTACTGGAACTTGACTGGCTAACCACTTTGGTATCTCATGTTGGAGCTGTCTCTCACTTTTAGGGGCTGGGCTCATACCAACACATGCAGAGAAAAGGTGGTAGCATCTCGCACTTGCTCTCTCCTTAGCATCTGCAATGAGGTTACACAGAGTGTGAACTCTGAAATGGAATCAGCTAAGGCCAGTCCTTCTGAAGAAACAGGGTTACACAATGGCTTTTATTGCATGCACAGCTAACCTGAAAGTCTGTCTTGCTGTTGGCACAGGTTTCTGCTTTGTTATTAGTGTAGTGTAATTCAGTTTCAAGGTTTAGCTCACCAGTTCTGCTGGGACCTAGAGGGATTTTTCCCCAGATAGTTGTCTCTTAGTCTGCATAAAGGATGTGGTCTAAAGAATTTCACTAACTGTTGTGAGGCTGAGTTTAAATGCATGTGATGTAGGGGACAAGAAATGTCCTTGCTTTGCTCTAGCGTTGCTCTCAAAAACACACTTCCCTACCTGTACATTGTACTTTCCTGCCCCTTTCCCAGCACCTGGAGTTTTATATTCCTTAGCTCATGTTGGTTTGACTGTGAGCTGAGAAACTCAGAAAGCTGCCATTCAGCATGGCTTTCCCAGAGAAATGGGAACTTGCTGAGCGCCCCTGACCTTTCTGTCCTTGGCCATAAAAGCCTTCCCATTGTATGTGGCTGCATGTGTGGCAGGTTGGCTTTTGCCTCCTTGGAACATGGCGGGGAATAACCTTTTGCAAAAGCAAACTGCAGAAGGCAAAACCTGCCCACCAGTGCAAACTGCCTGTAGCCACCCATGCTCATTAGGCTTTGCCCCTGGCCAGGGACTCCATTTGACTTTCTGCAAATAAAAACATCTGCCTTGCCCCAGTGAAAGGAACGTTTTAATGAGGTTATTGGAGACCTACACTTCCCCTTGAAATCTAAATTTATCCACGGACAGAGAATGCTTTGGAAGAGCAGGAGCAAGAAAGTGATGCCTTTGTTGTGAGGATTGAAAGAGCAGCCTGGTGGTTGTGTTAACATGCCTGTGCCTTAATTAATATTGACTGAGTGCTCAGAAGAGAATGGTTATATTATATGCTGTGGCTGAGGGGATGTTGAAATACAGACAGGCGTTATCAGGGAGGTTTCAATCAGGGCTGTCATTGCTGTTGTATTTCTCTTTGGCTTTTTAATCCTTTCCCTTGAAAAAAGAGCAATTCGTGGAAGAGCCTTCCTTGTGGAAGCTTGTTTTATAGTCCCAGGATCTGGCTTTCTGTTCCCAGCTGAAGAATTTAAGGAAAATATACAAGATGGAAGACTGGAAGAATAACAAAGTGTAAATTAGTTGGAAATAAACATTTTGCAGTGTGTTAAATACCATCCGTGGGCTAGCACACAGTCTTCCTGGGGTGGAGAGTGATGGATACATTCCTGAGAAAACCAGAACGAGGTTCCCATCGAGGAATGGGTGGGAGAAAAGGAGAGGACAAAAAAGACCTGGAGAAGCTTTTACTGGCTCAAGGTTCCTCAGGCAGGCAAGTGCAGGTGGTATCACAAAATTGTCAGAGTTGGAAGGGACCTCTGGAGATCAAGACTTCAACCAAAAGTCACCAATATGGGATATTAAATGGTAGTTTGTGATTATTCATTTTCCACCTCAGTGATGATGCATTTCTTTTCAGTTTGGCTATTGAGTGTAGATTGCAATTGAAGCTGCAAGGGCAGAAACATTTGTATACGTGATGAGCAAAAAGATTTCAAATCATTTGGGAACACAGAATTAGATCAGCTTTCATGCTGACAGATAGCTGCTTGACCCGGGTCAGTAAACTGAGCTGAGTTTTATGGGCTTCAAGCCAGGCTGGACCTGCTGGCCCAGGGAGCCACATGCCATCCCCTTTCCTGCTGCTGGGATTCTTCTGTTAAACAAACCACCACAAGCACATCTGCCTGGATCTGCACAGTGGCAGACCAAAGAAATTGCCCCTTCTCTTTGTGCCTTATATTTAACTCCCCGTATTATATATATTTACATGCCCATCTTAATGGTTTGTTATAAAACGCCAGTTTGCTTGCAAAATAAACCAAATACTGCAGTTGGCAGCCAGATCCCAGGTAATGTGTTGCCATGATATCAAACTGAACTGGCAGTGATTGTTGTGCCCACAGACAAGCTATCAATGTGATGATGGAGTTGTTTACACTCACTTTACTCTGGTCAGTAAGACCAGTGTATGTGGAGGAGAGCAGGGAGAACCTGGACAGATGGTGGGTAGATTGGGTGCTTGGTGCTGCAGGGAGCTGCTCCCAGACTGTGACTGCTACCCACAGCCACAGAGAGACTTGGCCATTTTCTGTGGCCCCACAGTTGCTGCAAGCAGGTTTTATTTATTCATCACCAGATTTCTGAAGCTAGAAAGGGAGAAAAAGTGTTTTCTGTTAATCAATGCTTGGGTGCAGTGGTAAAAGAGGACTGGAAATCTTGCTTGTATTCTTGGTTGACTGAAGCTATACTTGAACTTGACTTGAATTCATCATACGTATCAGGTGAAATACATGAGTAGATATTGTTTGGGTTTGAAGGTGTTTTTCCTTTTGAAAGAACCTTACCTTTTTTAATTATCAGGCTTGCTATTAAAATATGGATAAAATGAAGAAAGTACTTTCATCTTGGATTACCGTATTTTTTTAATTGCTCTAAAATGATCATTCTCAGTTCTGTTTTACTCAGGAAGCCAAAAACGTTTGTCATTTTGAGTCAGTGAAATGACTGTTTGGTTTGGCTAGCACTCCACAAACTCACTTATTCACATAGCCATAAATAAGGATACCTTAATATTTTCATGTCTACTCATTTTGATTTATAGCAGCAGCAGCTAAAGAAAATAACTGCTTTCCCAGTCTAAAGCAAACTGCTGAAAAATATACTCGCATATGTCTTTTCCGTTCTTAATTGAGTTATACACATAACAGAAAAATCCTGATTATATGAAAATGTGTTGCCTTTGGGCCACAGCTGGTGATAGATATTAAAAAATAAATAAATTTATGTAGGTATCAAAGGTATTTGTTAAGAGAGATTTTCATAAGGAACAGTAACAAAAGAAGTCTCTCTCAGACTTCCCATTGACACAGAGCAGACTGAATCCCGAGCTGTGGGGTGAGCTAAGGAAATATTGACTTTCCCACCCTTGGTCTCTTCCCCAGCTAAGGGAAGGTTCAGTTAGAAGCAGACCTGGTTGCTACAGCTGGTAATTTTCCTGTCTGAACCATGTTTTCCTTCACCCTTCTCGTTGCCAGGCAAACGTGCACGTGAGCAACACAGAAAGGCTCCCCTTTGCTAGGCAGGTTGGTGTGTTCCTGTTCTAAGCCAGCTCCCCAAAATGTAGACAAGGACACTAGGTTTAGGAAGGAGACATTGTTATTTATTGCAGGTTTGAACAAAGCTGGGTGCTTGGTGCCTTCCCAGAAATTGCACCCAAAGAGATTTTCCATGACAGATTTATACACAGAACTACAGAGTTAGCAAGCTCCCAAGTCCACCCTGCTTATAGTCACAGGTTAGTGATTAACACAGAGTTATAATACGGTTTCATCACTATTTCTGCTCTCCTGCATGCTCAGGGGAAGGGTCTTCACCTGAGCAGGGGTCTTTTTGATCTGAGGGTGTGATTTTTTTAGTATTATAATGACATTATAATGAGCTATGTTCACATAAAGGACACAATATCACAAGTTCTACAGCTCCAGCTGCCCCAGACTGGCTTAGCTGTCAGTCTTCTTGATTCTGTTTCTTCTTTATCACCTCCTGCATTCCTTGGGCCCAATTATCCATACAGACCTCAGGTCTTCTCTGCCAAGTTGGTGTTTTACATGAGACACCCTCTAAACCTCGTGATGAATGGACTTCTTCAAGGCCTGGTTCCTGCAGGGTGTCCTTGCCCAGTGCTGGCTGTGGCACTAATTGTGTGCCCCTCTGACTGCAGCTTTAACTCGTGTGTGTGTATATATATATACACAGAGCACATCTTACACAAAATAACCGCATAGTTCAAAATTTCGGAGTTATTTTCCAACAGTTACAGGACTCCTGATGACTGTTGTTACTCTTCTGCCTCACAGCCTCGTTGAAGGAGCCTTTCAAAAAATAAAAACCTAATAATGTTGTGCATCACAGGTCACATCCCTGTGGAGACTTAATTCACAGAGCCTGGGGCAGGCTGTTGACACCAGGCTGGAGATAGAATGGAGGGGAAAGGCATTCTCATGGTGCTGAGTGTAATAAATATAGCTGAAGGCTTTGCTTGGAATGGAGCTGTTTGTTTTCTCTTCTTTCTGATTTTTTGTTTTTTTTTAGGGCAGGAGAGGTTTGTTTCCTGACTCTCCTGAAGCAGCAGGTGATGTGATTTGATGAAAATGAAGTGGCAGTGTTTCAAGGACAACACAGATGTGATGTTGTAATTTAATCTTTGCAGCTCTAGAGAGAATGAACAGCTGCCTAGGTGGGTGTAAGGCTGTCTGGGAAGCTTTGCTGCTGGGTAGAGGCTTATGCCTTTCAGAAATAGCTGTATCTGCTTCTAGTGCATCCTCTCCTGTTGCTCTAAAAAAGCCATCCCTGATGGCATCTGCTGAGGCTCTTTGTTGGTCAATCCCTGACACTCTGATTTCATCTTTGTTGGGGTCATTAGCAACTTGGCATCTGCTAGCAGCTAGAGTCCTCACCTCCTCATAACTGGCTTTTATTATTGTTCTGCAGTTATAATGGCCTCTTGTGAAGGGAGCTGCACATGTGCACTGCAAAAAGTCACAGCTGTGAGCCAAAGCTGTGCTGAGGTAGGAGTAGTTGCCACCCTGAGAGTTAACTCTCACATTCCCTTCTCCTCCATGCAACAGAACGCTTACACCAAGTGTTATGTGAAAAATAGCATGGGCTCAAGTCCTCATTCAGATCTCTGCTCTCTTAAAGCGTTTCCAGGGGAAGGGGCTCAGGTGCTGAGTTTTGGTTCATGGCAGTCACTAATGAAAATGCTTCATTTGGGGTAGTTTCTGCATTTCTCTCTGTGGTTTCATCTGCCTCAATGCTTTGCTGTTGTCTGGGTTGCTACAGTTGTACCAGCATGAGGCTGGGTCCCTGGCAGGAAATCATGAAAAGAAGTGTCTGTCTTTCTGCTCTCTCATTAAAATATGCTGGGTGTGCTCAGCTACCTGGAAGGCCTGTGTTTTTTAATAAGTCCATGGCTGTAGTAACCAGTTGTTTAGCACCCTCCAGGCCTTTTCTCTGTAGTAGTTGTGGTGGTTATTAATGTCTTTTGCAGGTGCTGAGAATAGAGCAGAGCTGCTCTTGTTCAGCAGCTTGTCAGAAGTAATCCCTATGTGAGGTGGTCTTGGCTATTTAAGCTGCTTTAGGGGTCCTTATTTAGGAAGAACAGTGAAAACCCAGCAAGCTGCAGGAAACAGCACTGCTGATGGCAGCAGCAGTCTGCCTGCTTCACTTTGACTGGCTGCAGTTCCTTGGGGTATTACCAACAATGTGAGGTGCTGTTATAGCTGCTGGTTTTATGGAGAGGTGAGAATGTCTGCTTCCTACAAAAGCTGTTGCCATAGTAGCTGTGTGCTTTGGGAATGGCTTCTTAATACAATCTGGGTATTTAATGTATGCCATAAGGCTTAAATGCAGCCCAAAAAAAAGAAGTTTTAAGAGCCATCATAGTTGGGTCTTACGGTAAACCATGAGCATAACTGGTGTCAGGCCCCTGGGTCCAACTCTCCTAATCCACATATCTCCAATCCCATCACATCAGCAGTATGCAGGCATGTCATGTTTAGAATTGCTTGTTGTAAAGTGACTTATCTGCCTGTGTTAAAATAATACTGCAGGTTACTTTCACTGCAGCCTGGGAGAGTGTGCAACTCTGCACATGCTTTCCATGACTAGGCAGACTTTAATGACAGAAAGAACATACAAAGTTTTAATGATGCAATTAGACCAAGTTTAAGAATGAGCCACTTGAGCCTGTGGAAATGATAGTCCCAGAAATGGTGCTGAGGAAGACAAGACAGAGGCTAGTTTGCATGTTTTTTCTCTGCATATATATGAAGAGACATACTCGGAAAGAAAGGAGGCTGCAGCATGGTTAACCTCCCAACTGATTTTTCAGATGCTATGCCATTTCTGATATCTGATTCCTACCTACCGAGAGAAGGAATTTCAGTGTAAACTGTGGTTTCATTCTCCTCTTGCCACATTAGCATAGAATGTGGTAAAGTGTCATTTGTTTGTATCAGTATTTCACATTCTCCATCTTCTCACATATTGTCTAAACAAAATTCCTTAGGATTGTAACAGCCTAGTTTTACTGAGGCCATTTTGTGACTCTGTAATGAGAGGTTAAATGAGCAAAGAGGAAATGGGAGTTATGTCAGATGCTTGCAGCTTGTGGCATAAACCACAAAATACGAGCTCGGGACCCTAAATGCTACTGGTTGCCAGCATTGCATTTGGAGTCCAGGGGCTGGGTGCACTGTAGGGTCACATTCTGAGTAAAATCCTTGCCAAAATGAAAATGTCATCTGTAGCTGACTAATGGGGCTGAGTGCTTGTATGTGTACCCTGTTCAGCTTTGGGCTGGGGACCACACGCCCCATCTCCTGTTGGCCTTGATTGTCAAGAACAAGACAAAACATCACCCTGCACATGGACACATTTTTAGAGGGATTGCTTTTTCTCCCCTGGTTTCTGTGCTGCAGTCAGTAGGTTTTGGAGACTTTTTCTTCAGTAATGAGGCTTGAGACTTGTGCTCGTGCAAACGCCATGAAGTACAACAAGGCCAAGTGCAAGGTTCCACATCTGAGTCAGGGCAATCCCACGCACAGGTTGGGTGGAGAATTAGTTGAAAACAGCCCTGAGGAGAAGGACTTGGAAGTGTTGGTTGTGTGCTTGCAGCTCAGAAACCAGCTGTGTCCTGAGCTGCATCAAAAGAAGCGTGGTCAGCTGGGCCAGGGATTGCTTTCTACTCCCCTCCTCTGCTCTTGTTCAGGCTGTTCAACCTGAAGAAGAGAAGGCTCCAGGCAGACTTTAGAGCACCTTCTAGTGCCTGAATGGGCTCCAGGAAAGCTGGGGAGGGGCTGTTTACAAGGGCTTGTAGTGAGAGGACAAGGGGGAATGGATCAAAATTGGAAGAAGGGAGATTTAGGTTAGATATTAGGAGGAAATTCTTTAGTGTGAGGGTGATGAGACCTTGGCCCAGGTTGCCCAGGGAAGCTGTGGAAGCCCCATTCTGCTTCTCCCTTAATCTCCTTCCTCTCCCTACCATTAATTTTAGCTTTGCAGGCAAATACATCATGTAGAGCCCCTGTGGAAAGTGCCAGAGGAAGAGCTGGTGCATATGGGCCCACGGTGTCCTATGCTGGTCAGCAGTGAATAAGCTGCTTTGCCACCCTGGTCATTGCATGACTCGGAGCCAGAATAGTCACCCCACACTCTGGACCCTGTCTGCTCCTGCTCAGTTTGTGCAGACTACCTACAGGTTTGGACTGTGAGCTGTGAGACAATGTATATTTGTATGTACATTTCCAACCCCAGGCTCATAGTCTCTACTCCTTTGACTCACAGTTTGCCAACTGTATTTTTTTTTTTCCCCCCAAAGATGTCAGAGGAAATTAAACTGGTAATTCCATCTTATTTTTCTTTTGTAATTATGCTCAAGGTCATATTTTATTAAGTCCCCCTCTTGGATCACAGACACAGTATGTCAGATTGGGAGGTATCATCCTCAATAGGTATTGCAGTCACTGTGCAATAATATACCTGTCACATCAATATGTAGGGCAGCCTATCAGCATGGCTGTGAAAGCCTTTTAAACTCTGTTCTTTCTACCAGAGCTTGGTGTGGCAATTATATGAATCAAAACTAAGGTCAAATGTTGATAAATATAAAACCTGGAAGAGAACTGCACTTGAAATGCCATCTTGGTATGTTTTAATACGTGCTGAAGGTGGAGTGAGAACATGAACTGTATCTGAAAGAACGAGCTCTGAAGGAGTGGGAGAGGCAAGGTCCTTTTTAATAAACGACAGCCTAAATTCTGCTTTCTTCTCTTCAGAGCTGTGGAGGTTAGTGCTGTCTTCATAGCTGAATCCCTGCTGCCCTCTAGGAATTCTGATAACAAAATATTGTCAGCAAGACCATTACACCTGCACTGCAAGCTGTGGGTTCCTTTATTAATGTTCAGTCACAACATTATTGAAAATATTTCAGATTTCTACAGGGACTGCTGAATTACCATATCCAATTTTTGTAAGACATTCAGGAGTTGTGCAAAGCCTCTCTGTTCCTGCTGAGTTCTTTAAGACACTGGCAAAGAAAGCAGAAGGTTACGTGTTCTTTAAATAAACTAAGAATTAGAATTAAATCAGCTTTTCATTTTTATTTACCCTTCCCTGTCAGCCAAATAGAGGTTGTAGCGTTAAGTGACACCCAGTTTCAGATTTCCAGGAGAGAGACTATGCAGGGAATCCAGTAGAAATGATTTATACCATTAGAAAGGTTTTAGACTCTAAATGTCCCTTAGCAGAGTATTTAGCAGGCAGTGGGCACACCAGCTCCAGATGTTATAGTGAGAGGCAGATCAAAAGCAAGTCCCAAACACTGAAGAAACATTTATTGCAAACTAGTATTTTGTAGCTGTGACAATCAGGATCAGTATTGATGCCTCATCATTTTTTTATTATTTTTTTTTCTTTTCCTCTCTCCTCATAGGGAAAAATGAGTGGTGTGATAACATTGGGTGGGATCTGGCACCTGTTATGAAAATAGTAGATGAAGTAATTGTCTGTGTTTAATGAGTGCAGCTTGATGAACTAGTTTTAGTCTGGAGATAAATGGAATGAAAATGCCTAACCCTGGATAACTGAGTATCCTGAAAGGTCCCTTTTAAAAGATTGGAAATTTCAGTTATTATTATTAAATGGTTGACTATTTGGGTGGTTGGACTAGATGATCTGCAGAGGTCCCTTCCAACCCCTGCCGTTCTGCAATACTGTGACAATGTTTTGGGATAGATATTCAACTGGTTATTTAATAAAGTATTTTAATAAACATTTAGCCAGTGGTAGAAATCCCACCACTCATTACTGACATGTGGCATTTAAAAGCCTGCAGCATCAAAGCTAAGACTGCCCTCAATTTGTGATATAGAAGTGGTGTGTGACCAGCAGAGCAGATCCTCTCTGTTGGCAAGTCTCATCCTGTCAGTATGTGCAGGCTTGTCAGGTCAGCAGGAGGCAGCACGGAGATCAGAAGGTTGAGTTTGTGTGGTGCAAAGCTGAGAGATGGAACAGTTGCCTGGTTTCCAGCCTGTTTTCCAGGGTTGTTGCACTGAAAGAAGCTTCACGTTCCACAGGTGCTTCAGGGTTTTCTGCCGCACCCCAAGTGGTGTGCAGGTGTAACATGACTTCAGAAGCTGGCTGTGGTGATGCTTGTGACTGCTGGATTCATTTTCACAGGCCTGCTTGGTAATGTGGGCCTTGCAGGGAAAAAGAAATTAAGATCTTCTGACTGCTGTGATGAAATGGTGTAACAGAAGAGAGTACCTGTCCTTCCGTTCCATCCTTAACTGTGTCACAATGTTCAGTGGGCTAGGTAGTAGAACTCATTTTTACAACTAAATGAAAAAAATCCATTTGTTTCTTATAGAGGCCAAATGAGAGACTGCAGAGTTTTCCATAAAATTGAAAATGAAAGATTTTGGAGTAATGTTTTTGCCCCAGTTAATTCAGTTATGCATTCTGTCATGATGTGATTATCTCTGTTATTATCAGGTCTTTGAGAAAGAAACAGGAGAGGGATGTACATTTTAATAGTTCAAAGATCAGCTTGCAAAAGCCTGTTGCTAATATACTTGGACCAGTTTAACCCTGTTATTCCCAGTGAAAATGTTCCCACCCTATACCTTGAGTGGGGGTTAGAATTGTTTGGTTCCTTATTGTGTAGTACTATAAAATATCTGTCATTGTATGCGATACAGAAAAAGTGTTGATCCAGAAATGTCCTTGTATTTGTGTGTTGTAGTCACTGAAGCAGTGATGTCTGAGGTTAAATAGGCAACTCTCCCACTGGTGTGTTGCAGTTGTGTTTGTGCTTTCCAGTGGGGAGCAAGGACCATTTTCTAGGTCTATTTAAGAGCAAAGCAGCAACTCTCAGCGCATTGCTGCTGGACAGGTACAAGCTGGAGTTCTCAGGCATGTCCTTCAGGGACCACTGAAGTCTAAATGCTGTTTATTGCTGGTGCAGAAGGAGCCAGATGCTTCTCTCTCTGTGGCCTATATCTGAGACTTCTGTTCTCACAGAGGTTAATGCTGGTTTTGATAACTGCTGTTCTCCTCCTTTGTGTGGAGTGCACCTCACCAGCCAGGAGGAGACAGGAGACACAGAGGGCACCACAGCAACTTGGCTGCTGTGGATTCAGTAACGTCAGCTTTCCTACTGAACCAGGATCCTGGAGATTCCCAGTGGGCAACTGAGCTTGAAATGCCTCCACTGTAAACAAGAGAGCATTCAGCAGGCTCATGGTAAACTGCTGAGTGGGTACTTTGAGTGCTGTGCAAAGAGTTCTATGACTCTAAAATTGCATTAATTTTTCTGGTGGAGAAGTTATCCTTTGGGTTTACTTGGAGTTTCTGTTGTTGGTCAGGACTTTTTGTTTCCATTTTTTAATAAAATAGGTTTTTATTTGAAATTGAAAGTACAGACTCTTTGTGTATTCTGTGTTTACAGTATTTTCAGCAGAGGATTTAGGCTTGACAATAGCTCCAATAGCATGCAGAGTACATTCAGAAGGCAGCTTTTTAATATCAGTAGCCATTATATGTGCCTTGAAAACTGGTGTGTCAGTAAATTTCTGTTCTTGTGGTAGCCAGTGGAAGGTCTGTGCTTACTGGATAGGGCTAAATTCTGCTTGACTCTGTCACTACAACCTCACAGATCACTCATGGAGCTTACTTAGATCAGGTGTTGAAGTAGCCCCTTATTTTCCAAGTCACCATAAAAAGCTGAAAAATTCCCATACACCTTTTAGTTAATTATTTCTGATTGTCTTTGACCATTTACAGATCACATGATAGGAAAAAAGTAAAATATCAATTATCAGCAGGCAGGGTACAGAAAGGAAAGTGTATTTCTTGGGTAAATGTGTACAAATGTCATCACCTGATGTAGGGGTTGGTGATATCCTTGCTATTCATTAATGACTGTTTCCAAATACATGGTGATCTGAAATTTTATTAATCTCTTGTTCTGTGTTTTGATGTGTCTCTTGTAAATTCCTAATGCAGTGTAGCTTCCAGGTCCTGGCCTTCAGGTTGCCCAGGGAAGCTGTGGCTGCCCCATCCCTGGCAGTGTTGAAGGGCAGGTTGGATGGGGCTCTGAGCAACCTGGTCTGGTGGGAGGTGTCCCTGCCCATGCAGGGGGTTGAAACTAGGTGATCTTGAAGGTCTCTTCCAACTCAAACCAGTCTGTGATTCACAAATAAGCAAATAAATTACTGGTTCCCAGAATGTGACTGGGAGACTTAGCAGTTTCTCTGGTTTCTCTACTAAATCTGGCTTTCTGAATATTTGCTTTATGGTCAGGATTAGCAACTACATTACCCTTAACATCTCAGAGACTTAAATGCAAAGGAAGTGGGTTGGGGTATAGGAAAAATGTTTGGCTAATTTGTTTGTTTTGGAAATAAAGCCTCTCTGCACTTGCCTGGGTCATAAAATGCAAGATTTTCTTGCAGAACTTGAGCCAGTATACATCTTTTTTCCGCCCTTTCCTGCATGCAGCCTGGGAACAATTTCAGTGTGATTTGTCCTCAGAGAGGATTTGCTTTTTTAATGTGATTGGCACATCCCATGGTCTCCCTCAACTGGCTCCTTTTTACAGTAGGCTTTATGACTTCACAGGAAGTTTGGTATTTATCTGATGCTGCACACACTGGGCTAGTTTATATGGATAGCCTTTCATTCCTTTAAAAAAAACAAAAAACAGATGCACACACAAACAAAATGCCCAGCAAGGCTGTTCTAAATGACAGCTATGTCTCAATTCACAGACACCAGAAATCTCCTTTTACCCTTGAGAAATACCTTCAACTATTTCATCCTCCCTCATCCTGTCCAAGGAATAATTACATTTTCAAGGCTAACAACACCTTTAAAAATAATTGATACACAACGACAGTGAATTCTAAGGCTGAATAGCAAGTGACCTAATCCCAAATGATAATGTGGCATCCAGGCAGCTGGCTTTGAGGACCCAGCCTCCTCCTTTCATGAAGGAACTGTGCTGAATTTACTTTTGTGGATTTATCATTGGGTTGCTTTGTTGTATGCAGGCAAGATTTGTCCTGTGTATAGTGAGGGTACTCCATACTTGCTGTGTTAAGTGTCCTTCTGGCTAATCAGATACCCGTGCAGGGAATGAGATAAGATGTAATTCTGTTTTGACTGTTTCCAAGGTCAGAGCTGTTGTTTGCATGGCTTCAAGCAGATTTGATAGGCTGCTGACATCCTTGTCTGTCTTCTTTTGATCTTAAGCCTCCTTTGCCCCATGCAGGGAGGGGAGACAAAGAGGCAGACAACAAAGAAACATATGGTTTTGCAAGAAAATCTAGGTGAATTCTGTGGTTCTCAGCACAAAAAGCTGTGGAGCTGGCTGGAAGGTTGCTTATGATGTAAGCTACAGGTAGCATACAGGATTTGTGCATTTCAAGAACTGTTTCTCTCTTTCCACTTGTAAAAATAGGCTGGGTCTCTGTGAGAACCTTTGGCCTGTAAAAATAGGCTGGGTCTCTGTGAGAACCTCACAGGTAGGTTTGCCAAAAGCAAGGGCCAAGCTGAGCTGTTCTGCAAGGTGTGCAAAGCTTCTGGTGGTGGTGTGGGGTTTTGGTAACCTGTCCTGTGATGTTGATGGGAAATGGTCAGAGCAGTCCACCTTCTGGCCAAGGAAAGCCCAGTTAGGGACCCACAGCTACAGCTCCTGGCAATTGATGATAGGTGACACAGATGACATGTATCTCTAGCCTGTACACTAGTGTGAGTAGCAGTAAATGGGGGTTCTCTTGGTTATAGCAATACTAGTTACTGAAGGACTGTATTAACTGAGGTGGGTGAGTGCAGTCTGCTCTGGGATGGCTCTGAAGTGCAGTGCTCTGCAGAAATGCCATATAGTCATGTCCTTTTCAGTGCCTAGAGAGAGCATACCTGCATGAAAGTCACCGTTTGCTGAAGGTGTGAGACTGGCACCTACCTACAGCAGTCTCTGTGGGAAGTCCAGCAGCCACCAGCCTCTGACACAACAGGCTTAGTCCCCAGCTGTCTGCTTAAATACTAATAGAGAAACACAAGTGGTTCTATGACCATCTCAGAGAGAATGGATGTGATGTTCAAATTTGTTTGGTAGTGTCCTAGGGGCATTTAGTTTATTTTGCAAACAAACTCTTGTTCATAGGTCTTATTGAGGCAGCTTCCAGCTTTATCAACAGACCTAAAGCCTGGTTTCAGGGCTTAATAATAAGAAAATAGACATGTTTGTCAAACATGTCAGTGTCACAGCTGTCTCCCATCAGCAGACACTGAAATGGAAGGTTTCGTGCAGTATACATACAAGCCTGGTGTTTGGATAGCAGGTACCATTGTGGTACTGTGGCCCATGCAAAGTGGGTTAGGAGAGGTGGTAACAAAGCAGTCAGACCCTTGGATTAAGGAGTTGACACTGTCCAAAGTGTGGAGAGAAGGGCAGCTGGAATAGAGTGTGTTAGGTGGTCATTATACCCACTGTTTGCATTCTGTCTGCACCTCATCAGAACATTACCATTTCTACCCACTGTTTGCATTCTGTCTGCACCTCATTACCATTTTCTGTTGCACTATTTACCACATTGATCCAACACTTCATTACGTTAGGAGGGGATTGCTGTAAAAAGCTCTGAAGACCACTCTGAAGCTGGTGCAAGAGGCCATGATTTGCTTATGAAGTGGAATTGGATGAGGCTAACTTGACCCTACTACTTTGGGATGTGTGGTGGCTGCATACTGGAATGTAGTGATGGCATTTATAAGGTAGCTTTTGCAGTTAGAGTGGACAAGCAGATCTTTTCCTGGGTCAGTCTCCTGAAGCTCCATTTTTATGGAGCTTTAAGGGAAGTCTTCCATGTTGCTGTGAGAAAGGCATTACCAGGAGGAGGTGCTCTTCTCCAGTTGCAGTACAGTGCCTCTCTCTTGATGCAGCATGACTGGGTTGTGTGGGTTCTTGTTTTAGATGTGTTTTTTCAGCATGTGATGGGGAGGATGAGTGAAGCTATTCTAGATGTGCTGCAATTGGTTGTTGCATTTCAGCATCCCTCTTTTAGCCTGGAAAAAGGAATACATTAGCCAAGTTAAATGAAGTGAATTTTTCAACTGGTTGGGCTCATAGGGTACCTGGGCTCATAGGGTACCTGAGGTAAAGCAAGTAATGGAGCAAAGCCAGTTGTTGAGTTTTGGTTGGCTGTTCACATGTGAACATGTATGTGGAGTGTTGATCCAGAGTCATCCTGAGGGTCAGGTTTGGTGGATGGGGAATCCCAGGTGCTTTAGGTGTCTGGAGCCTACACAGAGAGACCTCAGGCACTGCTGTCACCCTCCCCTTCTTTGACCTTTTCAGGGTATGTGTGTCCTTGTCCAGCAACTCCTCTTTGGATCTGAAACTTGAACCCATTATCCCTATCTTAGTATAAACACAGCCTTTTGTGGGCTCTCTTCACAGGTGGTAGCCTCGAGACATGGGTTACTTCTTCAGACCCAGGAGGTCAGGAGCATTAATCACATTTCAAAAAGAAAAGGTGGCTAGACCTTGTGTTTAGTTACTCAGCACACAATTGTGTTTACTTAGGGATAAAGAACAAGATATGAGGAATTACCTGAAATCAGCAGCATTCCTAAATATGTTGGGTTTTGTTGGGTCTGTCCTTCACATACACACTCTCTGCACATCAGAGTCTGGGATGGAAGGCAGGCAGGATGCTCCTCTCTATTTTTGCATGTTACCCCCTTTGCAACAGTGGGAAATACTTTCTTCTTGCTCTAGCAAACATGTAGTCCAAGGAAATTCCCAAAGAAGCAGCAGCTGCTGAATGTAATGTAATGCCTCATAATAATTTCTGGTCTAGCATGGATGGGTCCCGGTCTTGGCAATCTCAGATGGATACACAAATGGAGGCATTTGATAAGAAAAGAAGCTTTCAGACTAGGTATTCATGTTTCCAGATAGATTCAGGAAGTCCACCAATGGATTTCACAGATTGTCACTGTAACTGTATATGGTGAGGACCTAGTCCTGAGAAGTAAATTCAGGAAGGATGATGGATAAAAGAAAAACCTGGCTTGGGACACTGAAGCCCACATAAAAAGTGGGGAGGAAACAAAGAGTTAAATGGAATGTGAAAAGACAGTGTGATGTTCATCTGACACTAGATTAACATTGTTTGATAAGCCCTAGGTGTTTTCTTAGCTTCTTATTGAAGTAAGTGTTAATTAGTCAAGTCTGTTTTTAAACTACTTGCAAACTGACCTGTAGCAAGTTAGTTGGGTCTTCCATGAGTATTTTGTCTTCTGTCTTCTGCTCTGTCACTGTCTGTGTAATGCTGGATGAAAACAAGTTTGAGACCTGTGCTTTCTTTACTCATTGTTCACCATTCCTTGGCAGAGGCTTAGGACTCTCTTTGCGCTGTGAACTGAGGCAGCCTTTGGTTTGCAGCAGCAGGTTGCAGAAAAGGACAGAGCCATGTGCTAGCTAACATGGAGGCTTGGAACCACCATGGAAACACTGAACTGTGCTTCAGTAGAGACTGGATAGTTCCAGGAAAGAGGCCCAAGCTTTCTGAGCTCTGTGTCCCAATGCCTTGTAGGAGTATGAGCCAAGGAACGTTCTCATGCCTGGTCACTTGATATCTGTGGGGGAAAAAAAAAGCCTTTGAGAATGCATCTACTCCAACAGGTTGTTTGAATTCAAGTAAATAATTATGTGGTAGCTGTACCTCTTTTAAACGTGGCAACATTGTTCCCTGTTTTAGCTAGGATTTGATATTTTGTTAATGATTATTTTTTTTTATGAGGACTTGGTCTTCAAGAGCACTGTGTGGTAGGAGCCCTTTCCTTATTTCTGGGATTTTGGCTTTAGAAGCCTCAAGTTTTGATGTCTAGATGTGTCTTTTGGGGTTCCACTCCTATCCACCCATTCGTGTATAAATAAAAACCGTTATTTTATCACTGCACACTGGAGCAGAGCTCTTGACACCTGAGTCTTGCTGAGAAGCAGTTACTGAAACAACTTTTCAGTGGCCCAGCCTCTGTGGTGACAAATCTGTCCCCAGACCTGGGAGAATGCTGTTTATTTTAGTGGAGTGATGGAAGTCAACCTGGAAGGTCAAGAGCAGCGATCTGTGAGCTTAGTTACATGGCTAAGCAAAATCTATTTTAGGGAGAGAAGCTATTAAACTGCAGAAATCTTATTAGCAGTCCGGAGTGGGAGACTTTGCTATTAGTTTTTTAAATTGCAGTCTTGGTGCATTTGAGTTCATCAGAGTTATTTAAAAGCATTCTTTGGAGAATTATGCCTACATGGTAAGAATGTGTAGTGACAGCTTAATATAGTGATTCATTACCTCTAGATTTGTTTACCACTCTAATTGTATCATTATATTTCCACCGTTGTTTTGAATTAATGTATCCTCTGCCTTCAGAACCTGCTGCCTTTTTTGTTTTCCACGAGATGTTGCCTCATGTATAATTATTTTATCAGCATTTAAACAGAGCGTTTCAGCTGAAAATAATGAGCAGAGTGAGGCAGAAGGCATTTGTCTGCCTTTTGCTAACAGGGAGTCTGAAGCTCATGAGAACAGCAGGACTTACTTTGAGATTCCTGGGTAAATCAGCAGCAAGGGGCTTTGTGGCTGTGGCAAAGGAGATTGTTCTGCTCTCCTCTTGGAAGAATTTAGGCGGTGATTCAGGCATACACAGTGTAAATACAGTAACTGGTTAGTGGAGAAAAGAGTTACTCAGTCACTGGGGTACAGGGCTGGACCTCTTGGCCTTTGGGACTGTGTTAATCCATCTGTTGGTTTGTCATCATACTGTTGGCTGGAACACAATCTATTTCTGTAGTAGTCCAGCCCCCTAAGAAGGAAGGCTTGCTGGTGACTGCTGCCAGATGCCTTTCAAGGCATTGATAGTTAATCCTTCATTAGAGGAGTAATCAGCAAATTATTATGTATGAATTGAATTTATTTACTCTGTATATACCAGTTACGGAACAGATGAATCTGAATATTGAACAGGCCATTTCTCCTCTTAGAAGTCTCTATCCCAGAGCTAAAACCTGAATCTCTGGGAGTGATTCTGCATGAAAAGTTAGTCTAGTCAGGGACTGTAAAGAGAGAGAGAGAGAAACTGTGGCAAAAAACCAAGCTCATCTGCCACAGCTGACTTGGACAGAAACTCCCTCCTATAGCATTTTTCACGGGTTGACTAGCACGTATACATGAAGGACTTGTAAGTGTTGTCCCTGAAGTGTCATGTAGGTTTACCTGCCCAGCTGAGATTTGACTTGGCTCACTCAGGTGTGGCTAGCAGGCTGGCCACAGCCAGCCCAGATCTCACTGAGCCTGGTTCCTGTATCTTGTACCCTGGTTCCCAGGTGGGGTTTTTTAGCCTAGTTTGAGTTCCTCCCAGTGCCAGGTCACTTCTTTCTCCATCCATGGGTACCATAGCAGCTCCAGAAGGGTAAGCTGTGGAATAATGGGGCTTCTTGTCTTCTTAGCAGGGTGTCCTTTGGTCATTCATCTCAGTTCTTAAGCTGTTCATTTTGAATGAGTCTTTTTTGCTCAACAGAAACCCAGCTACTGCACAGCCAAGCAGAATTCTGTCCATTGCAGTGCTGTGGAAGTCACAGAATAAGTTGTGCTATGGGGCATCAGCTGAAGTTGTATTTAATATCTAAGGAACATGGTGAGATCAGCTGGATTTTGACCATCTGGATATGGCAAGATCTCTTAATACAGATCTGCAAAAATTAAGTTGTAGTAAGTTTTAGTCTGTTTCTCTCTTTAATTAGCCATATCCAACTTGGGTTCTTTTTTCTGTGACATTTTATTATGGAATAAATATGTAGTTCTTCTGGCAGTATTTGTGCTAACAACTTAATAATATAGCCTGTGTGATGGAAACAGTGTTCCTGATCACCCTGTTATCAATGAATGTTTTATACAGGAGAACACTTAGAAACACAGAGAACACAGTTCCAGGGAATTAATTTAAAAACCTCAACATTCAAAGTGACTTTGTATCCAATTTGTTTTCTTGACAGTTTAGGACAAGGAGAGGGGAAATGTGCTGGCAAGGGAAACACAGCCCTGGAGATGACATCGTGCTGTACAATAGATTATTTTCTTTGTCTGTAAAGCTTTGAACAAATAGTTTAGATTTTATTTTATTCGTAACGTAAAGGTGCAGATCACTTACCATAGAGATGTTTTGAATATGAATATTTTGAAAAGTAGTGAAAATTGCACTTTGAGTGCAACACATGTTTAGGTCTCATCTAAACTTCATATTTCAAGTATTTTCATTTGCTCTCTTTGATTTTTTTATTTTGAAAACCTAAGTCGACACTAGGACACAAGAAAGTACTTCTGCATCTCACAGCAGTGGCTGAGCAGCCCTTCAGAGAGGGCTTCAATGAGACTGGCTGCCCTGGAGCTCCATGTAGGACCAGGGGCACCCCCAAACTGCAGCCATTCCCACAGTCAGCTTCACAGGCTGTGATACTGCCTGTCACTGTTGCCTTTGGGCTGGGTAGCAAATGTAGGTGTGTGCATGAAACAATACTAAAGTGATTTATTCATTTTGGAGAGAAAACAGCAAGGGAGGAAATTGTTTCACAGTGAGGGCTAATTGCCCCCAACATAAAAAAGATGGGGAGCTCCTGGTGAGAGTCCAGAGGTAGCCACAAAGATTATCCAAAGGGTGGAGCAGCTCTGCTCTGGAGACAGGCTGAGAGAGCTGGGGTGTTCAGCCTGGAGAAGAGAAGGCTCCAGGGAGACCTTAGAGCACCTTCCAGTGCCTGAAGGGGCTCCAGGAAAGCTGGGGAGGGATTGTTTGCAAGGGCTTGTAGTGAGAGGACAAGGGGGAATGGATTAAAACTGGAAGAGGGGAGACTGAGGTGAGACATTAGGAAGAAATTCTTGAGTGTGAGGATGGTGAGAGCCTGGCCCAGGTTGCCCAGGGAAGCTGTGGCTGCCCCATCCCTGGCAGTGTTGAAGGGCAGGTTGGATGGGGCTCTGAGCAACCTGGTCTAGTGGGAGGTGTCCCTGCCCATGCAGGGGCGTTGGAACTAGATGGTCTTTAAGGTCCCTTCCAACTCAAACCAATCTGTGATTCTATAGTGTTGTCTGATAGATAGATCACAGTAAAGTTCTGTGGCACATGGGAGAAGTGATTCAGCTTTCATTACACTAGACACCTTCTCTTTGTCTGGCAGCTGCTGGCTATACCATCAAATACTTGGAGAAATTATTTACTCCAAGTGCTGTGTTCAGGCTTACCTGGGGCTTCTGCTGAGCTGTGCCCCTACACAGGGTGTGTCACTTAGAAGCACGCTGCTCCTGAGGGCCCTGCTCTCCCAATGGTGAGGGCCTGGGCACACTTCAGAAGGGCTCAGCAGTTCAGCTTGGATAAGCAAGCATCAGAGACTTTGTGTCCCTATCAGAAAAGCAAATTGCTAGAAATACCATAGGGAACCTTACAAGGTTTGGCTCTCTCACCAGCTTTCTGATACTTGCCACTTCAAGCTGTGCCACTGATTCTGAGTGTTCTAAGGTACTCATCAAATTTCAAAGAAACACTCAAGTTTTGGCAACTACCATGCATAGCATGATATGAGATGTTGCAGTTCCTACTATATTTGGAATAGAAGGTCTTGGTGATATATTTAGTCATCTTAGTGACAAATACTTAGCTCTTACTGACTTCTATTTTATATTTTATTCCTGTTCTAATAAAAATAGCTTCTGCCATATGTGTTTCATGATTTAGGGACAGTTGCTTGCTGTGTCTGTCTTCAGCATATGTAACAAAAAGATACTCCATGCCCTTCACATGGAAATAATGTCCTTGGTGAACAGTAACTTGTCAGTGAATGAGTAGTCCTTTTTTTTAATTTGTAAACTTAGTCTAAGCGTAAGACAGAATTTTAAAGCAGCCATTAAAAGAACATATCTTACTATTCAATAATTTTGTAGCTTTCAACATAGCTAGAGAATTGTTTTAAACTTAAGTGAAAACTTTCTAGGTAACTTTCAACTAACATGAGCTCTTCTGTTACTGTATGAGGACATCAGAAAGTTGTACCAGCTTCTATCTAGAGGCCTTGGTCTGCAGTGCCTGTGGTGCTTATGAACCTATGGCCCTTAAATTCCTGTTTTGTCAGCAGCAAATATTTGCATGTCATTGTTAGAACTTTTTCCTGGTTCAGACCTTGTGCTTCTTGAGAGGGTCAGTGATTACCTAAAGGATAAGATGCTGTCTCTTCAATATTAGCCCATGTCTGCTGAGTGTTTGGCTTTACTGGTTAATATGTATGTTGGTGTCCAGGTTGTCACTGATGGATTTTTGTCACCTTTCCCGGTGTCAGAGTTGGAATCCTTCCACTGATGCACCCAAGTTTGTAAAAAAAAAATTACCAAAATCAGAAATGCCTACTGGTCAACTCATGTTTGTTAAGTACTGTCACGACTTTCTTATATGAAGTTTTTCTTTCTTCCCTAGTAAGGAAAGCAGTTGTCTTGAGTATCTTGTTCTGCTTAATTTCCAATTATTTGCTTCACAAGTTCACTGAAGTTACTTAATAAGTAAATGGTTTGTAAATACTTCAGGGATATGTTTTCAAGAAATGCTATTTCTTCTTTGAGTCCTCACAATCATAGAATAGTTTGGGTTCAAAGGGAATTTAAAGATCATCTAGTTTCAACCCCCCTGCATGGGCAGGGACACCTCCCACCAGACGAGATTGCTCCATTCAACCTGCCCTTCAACACTTCCAGGGATGGGGCAGCCACAGCTTCCCTGGGCAACCTGGGCCAGGGTCTCACCACTCTCACACTTAAGAATTTCCTCCTCATAGTGAAGAATTTCCTCCTCATATCTCACCTCAATCTTCACTCTTCCAGTTTTAATCCATTTCCCCTTGTTCTCTCCCTCCCTGCCCTTGTCCCAAGTCCTTCCCCAGCTTTCCTGGAGCCCCTTCAGTCACTGGAAGGTGCTCTAAGGTCTCCATTGTATACCTGTGCATGTCTAAAATTTGGTATCCAGTCCAGAAGAGCCCAGGGAAAAAGGTGCTAACATTGCCATGTAGGAATGGACCCTTACTTCGTGGGTGCTCACACACAGACACATGCACATCTGTGAACTTGCAGATACAGCCAATGCAAGAGAAGTGATGTCTGCACAGTGTAATTAATCTCATCCTAGAAGAGGCTCCAGAGATAGCTCAGATGAATCACCCTCTGGCAGTTCTTCCTCGCCATAAAAGAGGAGTATGGTGACTAGTTCAGTATGAACTATCTGGCTCCTTTCTTAAAGTATATCCCAGGAGCATGTCTGTGAGTTGTGCTCAGGTGGAATGAGAGACAAAACCACTGGCATGAGAAGTTGAAGGTCCATTGGTTTGCAATAGCTCTGAAATTCCTGAAGTGTATGACTTCAGGAGCATAACATCTCTAATAGGCTCTCTCTGAATAGCACAGTGATGTATTTGTGAGAGAGTAGATTGCAGAATCATAGAATGGGTTGAGGCAGAAGGGACCTTAAAGATCATGTAGATCCAACCCCCCTGCATGGGCAGGGACACCTCCCACCAGACCAGGTTGCTCAGAGCCCCATCCAACCTGCCCTTCAACACTTCCAGGGATGGGGCAGCCACAGCTTCCCTGGGCAGCCTGGGCCAGGGTCTCACCATCCTCACACTCAAGAATTTCCTCCTCATGTCTCACCTCAGTCTCCCCTCTTCCAGTTTTAATCCATTCCCCCTTGTCCTCTCACTACAAGCCCTTGTCAAAATTCCCTCCTCAGCTTTCCTGGAGCCCCTTCAGGCACTGGAAGGTGCTCTAAGGTCTCCCTGGAGCCTTCTCTTCTCCAGGCTGAACACCCCAACTCTCCCAGCCTGTC
>NW_009951862.1:695603-699883 GCF_000747805.2 Chaetura pelagica | reverse complement strand
AGCAGAGCAGAGGGGACAATCCCCTCCCTGGCCCTGCTGCCCACACTGCTCTTGCTGCAGCCCAGGACAGGGTTGGTTTCTGGGCTTCAGCGCACGGTGCCGGCTCATGTTGAGCTTCTCGTCCACCATCACCCCCAGGTCCTTCTCCTCAGGGCTGTTCTCAATCCATTCATTCCCCAGCCTGTATTTGTTCCTGGGGTTCCCCTGACCCAGGTGCAGGACCTTGCACTTGGCCTTGTTGAACGTCATGAGCTTGGCGTGGGCCCACTTCTCCAGCCTGTCAGGTCCCTCTGCATGGCCTCCCTTCCTCCAGTGTGTCAACCTCACCACACACTTTGATGTCATCAGCCAACTTACTGAGGGTGCCCTCAGCTCCACTGTCCATGTTTCCAACAAAGATGTTAAGCAGCACTGGTCTCAGTACAAGCAGCACTGATCCCAGTACCAATCCTTAAGGGACACCACTCATCAGTGTTCTCCATCTGGACATCTAAAGTATTACGTTATCTAAAGCAGCAGGAGATTCTAATCATCAGTTGAGGACACTTATTATACAGCTCCCCTGAAACCAACCATCTCCAGGAACATTGTGCCTCTTAGCACCATTTTGGAATATCAGCTCAGTATTAACTCAGGCACAAGTGTTTCACTTAACGAATTATGAGCTCAACTTTCCAGTACTTTAAATGTCCAAAATTTCTAATTCAAGTGCAGGTTTCCTCATGCAAAGGATGGCTCAGGTTATGGTTTAGCCACAGTCCACTGTCCTGGGATACCTCACGATCAATGATCTTCTTGACTGACCTCTTTCTAAAGAAATGCCACAAGAATTTAGCTGTTGAACTTTGGGTTTTGTACTGAGTTAATTCCCCACCTTGTGTTGTGCAGTCAAGAGCGTGTTTATGATAAAAGAACATCTTGATTTGTACCTGCTGAAGGCTCAGGATATTCCATATTCATGGGGAACAGAGAGCTTAATGGGTAGCTGCTGAGAGCTCAGGTGAACATGTGCTTGGAATGTTGTTCTTGTTAGACTGAGGACAACCTAGGTTTGGCATTAGGGTGTCCTGGCTTTGCAGCCTCATGTTCATGTGCCAAGGTGTATATGCAAGTTCTTCCAGTCTGTGGGTGAAGTTACACTTGAGGACTTCTGTTGAGGTATTGACCTTTCCTTCCTTAAGATCATCAGTTTTAATTTCCTGGTAGATCAAATGCCATACAAGTAAGTGCTGTGGAACTGACCTTTCAAAATAATTCATTTCAAGTTGAGTCTTTGTACTTCAGTGGAATTCATGCTGTGAGGCTGAAAGGCAAGGGAAATGTGGTAGAAGACCTTCAGGATCTTAGTTTTTGCCAAAATTGAGTCGCAACGTGGTCTAATGGGGGGCGTCTGTGTCCGTGTGTTGGAACCTGGTGATCTTCAAGGTCCTTTCCAATCCAAACCATTATATGATACTCTGGTTAAAGACAATAGATCTTCATGCAACTCTTGAGTGCTGAGGACATTTGACATGTGATTGATAAATGTGTGCTTGCCTGGATGTCTCCTTAAAATCATCTACCTGTGTATGTAGCATCAAATACAACCCTGTGTGGTCAAGTGGCTGAGTAAAATGCCTCAGAGCTGAGAGGTGGTTGCAACAATCCAGTCCTTTGGTTGTTGCAGTTCAGATGTAGAAATGTCATACACTGATATGAAGGTAGTAACAATAAAGCAGGAAAACATGTGAGCACCACAGGTCATCTGAGTGTTGCATGAGTTGAAAAACCCATGGTTCTCTCTTTGTGTTGTTTCTTCTGGGAAGTCAACAAGCAAGTTCTGCTGCCTGTAAGAACCCAAGCTGTACTTCAGAAAGCAAAACTCTCTCTTGTTTTTGTCCCCAGGAAACTACTGATGTCAGAACGGGGGAAGAAAACTCACAAAGATGGACTTAGTCTACTTTCTTTGTTCAAAAAAAACCCCCACCAAAAGATAAAGCTTTGACAATTTCATTTTATACCTTCCGTATGTCCAACTTTGACCTAAATAAGTCACATTATGGTTTTTAATAGTTTATGACATAAAATAAAAATCCCTGCTTTATTTCTACTTTCTTGAACTTAGAGTTTCAGAGAAAAGCTCTTTATGGTTGGACTTGAGAAGACAGGGCACTGATGGCTCTGTACTTGTATGTGGACAAGTGTGGCCTGCAGATTTTTTTTCTCTAAGTGGACCAATATTGTCCATGCTTCAAATCCTAGAAGTAATGAAGGACGTAGAGGTTTTCTTGCAGCCAGTCTGCTTTTTGTTCATTAATATTTTCCCCATTTCCTATCAAAAAATGCCTGTGTGAGATTCCACTGAAAGAGACGAGGGGGGAGCTTCTGGAGAAATGATACTGTGTCTTTTCTGCTTTCACCAAATTATTTCTCTGCTTCCACCAAATTATTTCTCTGCTTCCTTGCACTAAGTGTAGCAGTTTGTCAAAACCAGGTAAAATTATAATACATGCCTTGTCAGAGTGTTTGCAAATTTCATGTTAGTCCCAGAATGTGTGTTTAGGATATTTCCAGTCAACTGCAGGGAAGCAATTTCTTTTCTATAAAGGTATAATATGTCTTCTGGAAATCTGGCCTTTTTTCCCCCCCAGTCCATCTGCTTCACTGAGTTCATCCCCACTCTTTACAGGCAGAAGAAGGTGGTTTCATCTCAGTTAGTATGGCTGGGAAAAAAAAAAAAAAAAAGGTGGAAAAATATTTTTTGAGGACAAGAGGCAATGGGCACAAACTGGTACACAGGAGGTTTAACCTGAATATGAGAAAAAAATTCTTATTCTGAGGGTACCAGAGCACTGAACAAGCTGCCCAGGGAGGTTCTGGAGTCTCCATTCCTGGAGACATTCCAAACCCACCTGGACATGTTCCTGTGTGATCTTCTCTAGGGCATCCTTCTCTAGCAGGGGGTTGGACTGGTTGATCTCCAGAGGTCCCTTCCAACCCCCACCATTCTGTGTTTCTGTGCAATAGCTATGTTAGGAGAAAGACTTGGTAGCTCTGCAATACACAAGCTATTTAAACATGGCACTAATTTCATTATTTTATTGTGCAAGACAGTGAACTTGCTCTTGCAGACAGAAGTGCTGCAGTGGTAGCTCTGTAGCAGAGAAGAAAGCCTCCTGACTCTGATTTCACGTATCATCAGCAGCTGGTTTAGAGCTTCATTATTTTTTTTTTCTATTGAAAGAGCTCTCCTGTCCTTCAGGTGTTCTGCAGGTGGGGAAATTGTGATAGACCTCCACGCCCACCAGGGAATGAGCTTGTGTTAGCAGTCTTTTGCCATTTAGCAGTTAAATTAGGCTGCAGCCTTTATGTTGAAAAGCTAATATGCCCCCAAAGCAATACAGCTTTACTGCAGAGAGCTGCTGGTCAAGACGATTAATGCAAAAGATCAGCTTGGAAACTTGCAGCAGAAAATTGTATTGCTAGTGAAGTTATTTTAAAAGCAGGATCTTCATTATTGACTTGTTTGCAGTTTCTTAATTCCCCTGGTCAGGAAAATGTTTCAGTTCTCTGTGAAGAAAAATATGAAATAGTGCACCTGATATGGTTTGGTAGTTAAAACAACAGTGAGTTTGGTAAAGTCTGTATTTCAAAACTGAGGTTTCTCAGTGGCAGTGGTTTTAGTATTTAAAACATACAGGTGATATCAGCAGAGCTTCTGGCCATCTCTGTCTCCTTTCAGAAGACAGAGCAGCAGCACTGAGCCAAACAAGAACAGAAGATAAATAATGGAAATAATGATTTGTGTATTTTCCTTAACCCAGTCTTACTACCTGTCATGAAGGTTTTAGAGGTAATGGGACTATGTAGTGCAACTCAAAATAAGGAGCTGGATCTGCTACCTGCTCTTGTTTTAGCACAATAACAGAAGGTATTTTTCAAGTTTGATGCAACATCTTTTGAAAATGCTTAGGAGTTAAATTCCAGTGGTAGCCACTCATGTTGCATCCAGCCTTTTAGGTGGATTTACTTGTCCACACCTGTAAAAGATGAGCCAACATATTATTTCACGTCATATTGTTAAAACTTATAAAGTGCATAGGAATTTCCTTTTAACATCTCTGATCTTTTGAATCTGGTTTGCTATATATTACATAATAAGGTCAGTGAGAAGTTCCTTGTTTCAGGTATTGGTATGTCCCAGTTGTTTTTTATTTTCCTCTGTAAGTGAAGTGTTTCAGCTTCTTTTTCACTATCTCTTTTGATAGGATATTAAAAAATGCTGCAGGAGTGAAAATATG
>NW_009951862.1:680789-695562 GCF_000747805.2 Chaetura pelagica | reverse complement strand
ATTTTGTCCTGAAGGTCTTAAAAATATGGATCCAAAAATCTCAGGAGTCATCAAATGATAAGCTGAGATACTTGATTCCCCAAAATCTCTTTGGTCTGATTTGAAGCTGGACACTGTTTTTGTGGATCTGGATGAAATGCTTAAGACTTGACAGATTGTGTGTTCAATTTAGTATCTGGGAAGCTCAGTGCATTTTAGGATTTGATTGCTTAGCATGCAAGGAGCCTGTAACTTCCTCAGTGCAGTCCTGCTTAGTGCTTGTCTTCTGTTTTCCTTGGCTCTTGGCATTTCCATCACTGGTGGTTCTGATAATGTCCCTTAAATAAGAGACCTTTCCAGGGTGCTGTCTTTTAAGTCCACCTTCTTCTCCCACATCTGCCTTCATCTTAGCCTCCCTGCTTAATTTTCAGCTTCACAAAGTTAAACATCACATCTCCAGCTCATGGACATCTTTCCACCTTTAGGATACAGGTATGTTTTAGACAAGCTGTGCCATGAATCTTGTAAGTTGAGTATTGTTGGAAAATGGAACCAAGTTCCATGCAGTTTCCATGGAGCAGTTCTTTTCTGATGCAAAGATAGAACATCTCTTCTGTAACAGTCATTTCAGAAGTGACTGGAGCTGGAGCTGAAGCTCCTCTAAATACAGAGTATTTGGCTCTGATAATCATACACTTGGCATGAGTTTATCTGTGATCATCAAAAACTTGGTTCTGCTGACCAGCTTGACTTTGTGGTAAAAGAAGAGGCAGTGACTTCAAGTTAGGCTGTGTAACTCCTGTGTCATCCTAGTTGAACTAAGGGGGTGCTGGAAATTCTTGGTGAAGCTTTGCACAGTCAGGAAGAGCAGGAGCAATACCACACACACGCAGAATAAAGAAGCTTTTAGAATTATAAACAAAACAACAGAGAAAATACACCAGGCCCCCCAGGTCTGCTCTGCAAGCTCCCTGGTACACCTGCGTCATCAGAAACAAGTCCTCAGCTGATAGGCAGAAATTCATTGCCCCTACATCCTCTCCACCAGTACATTTGTGAGAACATAAGTTTGGCTGCTTAGCAAGTGGTATCTGCAGTTCAAAAACATTGCAAATTTCAAGGAGCTACATCTCCTTCTGTTCCTTAAATTGGTCATGTGAGATGCAGCAGTTGCTAAGCCTTCAAAACAGAATCTCACTTGCTATGAAGAATGGTTTCTCAGTGAATCCCAGAGCCAATAAGGCATTAAAATCTCATTAAAGTATAATTGTATCCCAGAGCTTAGCTCTTTCATTTTGCTTTGCAAATTTCAACCTGTGTTCTGACCAAGCTTTTTGCACTGAAGTTTTTCCATTGGCCCAGTTGGAATGAACATAAAATGTTTCAGTGCTCAAACTGGTCTGACAGCTTGAGGGCAGTTTGAAGGACAAATTGTCCCATATCACCTCTGTGCAGGAACCAGAAACATCCTGGAAATACACCTACACATGGTTTTAATCAGACCCAGGTGGCACTTGTTTCCTGAACACAGGTGGTGGCTAGCAGAAGAGTACATTATGTTACATTAAAGTGGAGTATGATTGTAAGATTCAACAGCTATGACTGGAGAAGAGAAGGCTCCAGGGAGACCTAAGAGCACCTTCCAGTGCCTGAAGGGGCTACAGGAAAGCTGGGGAGGGGCTTTTCACCAGAGAGGCCAGTGATAGGACAAAGGGGAATGGATTAAAACTGGAAGAGGAGAGATTTAGGTTAGATGTCAGGAAGAAATTCTTTGCCACAAGGGTGGTGAGGAACTGGAATGGGTTCCTGGAGGTCTTCAAAGCCAGGCTGGATGAGGCTTGTGCAGCCTGGTCTAGTGGGAGGTTGGAACCTGATGATCTTGAAGATCCCTTCCAGCCTTAGCCATTCTGTGATTCTGTGATAAGAGTTTCTCGACTCACTTGAGGACAGATTCATCCTGTACAGTGTCAGTACATGGAAGACAGACATGTATGGATTTGAACTTTCAGTAACTCATCAGTATGTCAAGTCAGACTTCTATGTTTAAAGCAGCAGTGGGGAGTGTTGAGTTAATATGCAGATTGAGTAATCCTAATTTGTTCTGTTGTTGAGCAAGGAATTTCATTAGGAAACAACAAAAGGGGAGTCAGTTGGTTCCTCTTGGTGTCTGATATTCTAGTATCTTCTACACCTTGTGGAGGTGACTTCTGTTTTGGATTAAAAAAATCTGAATACTAATGCTGTAAAATTAAATTTGAAGAAAGAAAGGCAGGTAAGCTTTTCCAGAGAAATAGATTAAATATGCAGTTCATTTGCAGTACAGGGGAAAATTTAAGAGCAGAAAATGTAGTGGGAGAGTCTTGAATTCTATTGTAATGATTGGTGTTTTGGTTATGAAGAAATACTAAGTGGAGTCCTGATCAGGAAGTATAAATTTATAGTCCTACCATCCATCTGAACAGGGGTGAGCCTGTTGCATTGCACATGGGGATGGGACTTGCTTCCACACCAGGCCACATTTGGAAGATTTATGCAGAACACAGATGTGTATGTTGCTGAGTTGCAAACAATTAGTATAGAATATCAGCTGTACAAAAGTCAGCTCTTCTACCTTAAAGGTTGGTACAACCTTGGGTGATAAAGGTGTGTGTGAGAGAAGAGGGCAGGGTTGGTCAGTGCACAGATGCAGAAACATGGTGATGGACTGTAGCTGGTAGTAGCTGAAAGAAAATTCCAGACCATATAGCAGGGAGAACTATTGGAAAGACAAGCAAAAAAACCCAAAAACAAACAAACAAACAAACAAAAAAAAGCAACCAAAAAACTGGGTGCAGTAGAAAGAAAACAAAAGAGTCCTCAGGCAAGGTTTTTAGAAATGAATGTCTGAACATCAGCTTCTAAATATTTTTGTGAGTATAAAGCTGGATTTTTTTTGTGAGGTGATAAATAGCCAGGAGGTCCTCTCTGAATACCATTAGAGGTGCTTTGAGTGTATCTGTTGGAAACATTGGAGGCCTAAAATTTTACTATTTAGCATTTTCCTGAGAATTAAAAAATTTAAGAAGCAGTCATGAAGCACCCAAGCAGGAGAATGCTTCTAAAGAAAACCTGATAGGTTGTGTTGTAATGCTAGTCTGCCTTCCACCATCATTCAGTTTCCAAGCTGATAGCCAGGGCTTCAGAAACTGTGCCTAAGCAAAATGCACAATGGAGTAGGGAACTGTTTTACTTCATGATTGGGCCCCATGTTTTTTTCTCTTGGAATGTGCATATTCTTTTGAGGTTGGCCATGACATTCTCAGCCCAGAAAAAATCAGATTAATCCTAGTTTTTGATGTTCCTCCTGGGAGAAAATTATCTATTAAGCAGCTAGCATGAATTCAATCCCTTCGCGTTCCATTCTCAAGAATGCTGGAATTACTGCTTGCGAGAAATCCAAGATGCTTTTAAAAAAGCAAGCAGTAATTCCATTTGGAGGCCAGCCTGGGTACATTCAGGTAAAAGAAAGGTGTTGGACAGGAAGACTACATAGAAAAAATGCTTTGCATGACTTCCCCTCTGCCCTCCCCCTGCAGCTGAATGCAAAATGTCTGTGCCTTCATATTAATGGATGGATGATAAAAAGCAGGAAAGCTGTTGAGCTGATAGTTCAGGAAGCACCCTTGAATTCAGTCACCTCCTCTTCATGCTTTTCCAAGTGTGTGGAGTGGTGCTGCATAAGCAAGTTCAGGCTGTTCCCTTTCTTTTCCTCTGTGGAGTGGATCCCTGCAGGAACTGGCCTCTCCGTATTTCAGTTGTGGTTTGTTGGGGGTTTTTTTTCTGGTAGCTAGCAAGAGTTCTTCAAATAACCTGTCTTGGGTGAGGGTGGTGCTGGCTCAGTGCACAGAGCTGCCCCCAGCATGGGGCTCTGTGGTTGCTGGCTGTCCTGATCAGGAGACAACAGCAATCTGTTCTTACTGGTTACTGAGCCCCTGAAGCAGGCAGGAAGGAGCTCTTGGGAACCTCTAAGTCACTGCTAGTGCCAGAGGGGGCAGAAGGAGAAATCAGGCCTGTTGGGATTCGTCATGGTATCCTGCTGTTTCACTGTTTGCACTCCAAGTGGATGTTATGGATAGATTTCTCCAATAAATCAGAGAATCACAGAATGGTTCAGGCTGGAAGGGACCTTAAAGGTCATCTAGTTCCAACCTGCAGGGACCCCTCCCACTAGACCAAGTTGCTCAGAGCCCCATCCAACCTGCCCTTCAACACTTCCAGGGATGGGGCAGCCACAGCTTCCCTGGGAAAACCTGTTCCACTGTCTCTCCACCCTCACACTCAAGAATTTCCTCCTCATGTCTCATCTCAATTTCCTCTCTTCCAGTTTTAATCCATTCCCCCTTGTCCTCTCACTCTACAAGCCCTTGTAAACAGTCCCTCCTCAGCTTTCCTGGAGCCCCTTCAAGCACTGGAAGGCCATTATGAATGGTAATTCTTTTCTGCTGCTGCCCAGAAAATAAAACAGATTTGGGATAGGTTAGGGCTGCAGGAATAAAAATATCCCAGCCCCTCTTGCTGGCTATTCACACACAGGCACACAACACACAGGATTAGGCATTCCTTGTACTTGGACTGCAAATTCAGGAAAGGGAATTTGAGAAGGCATCATCTACAGCTAGACAGCAACACAGGTGTCATACATCATAGTCTGCATGCCCATGGGAAAGGAATAAGACATTCATCTCTAATGGACTCAGCACCATTGTCAAGTTGATATACTTCTTGCTGGTATCTATGGTGTGAATAGAGGTCTGATTTTTGCAGATTGTGATCTACTCACGTCTTATTATCATCATGACAGTAATAGTATAAGGAAAAAAAACGTTATTCTAAAGAGCTTCTTTCAGCAGCATCCTGTGGACCTACTGAAGATTCAGAAAGGCCCTTCTCATTCTCTTTCTGTTTACCTGATATTATATTACTTCTCTGAGATGGCTTTGTCCTGAATCATGGTCGTTTCTTCTTGTCTGTTCCCCTGATCTTGTTAATTATGTATTTGAAATACAGTCCCACTAAAAGTTGACATTTGCAGTAAACCACAAATCCAACATGTGCTGTTGTTGTATCTCCAGAAATCTTTTAATGAGGCTCCAATTCTTGATTAGCTACTGAATGAATGCAAAGGTAGAAGAACTCTGCAAGATCCAATATTTACAAAGTGGACAGATTCAGAATTGCTTCAAAATGGTAAAGCACCTTTTATTAGGAAAGCTTCACTTTCTCATACCAAAAGATAATGGAACCAAACATTATGCTTTCCTTCTCTGCATAATTAAACACAGACTAACATTGTAAATGAGCTATCTAGATTGCTGGGATTAATCTAGTTTACCTGGAGAACAACCTCCAATTTGTCATGCCATGATAACTGAGTAAATCTCACATAATCTGCTGAATTTAAATATGCAAACTATTAAAAGTATAGAGTGATCCGGCTGTCAACCAAGAGAAGGACAATCACTTGGCTATGGCTGTTCTCTTTTTGTTGTCTCTTTAGTAAGAAAATCGGTTCACCTCTTGTTTTATTCCTGGACCTCATAGTATTTTATGGGAACCTTACAGGGTCTTTGTTCATTTAAAAAAAGGCAAAAAAAAAGCTGCAATATGACAGCATAAATATTTTTTTCTTAGTTTTTATGAGCTACAGAAAGAGTGGGACTGTGTTGCATGCTTTTTACTGTATTTATTATAATGATAAAATTAATTTGTAAATACAATAATTACAATACAGAGAGGCTTTCTATTTGTAGAAGTAAGACCCATGTTTTATACCAATTCTTCTGCCAGTGACTGAAAAGATTAAAAAAACATACAATGCAGTTTTGCACACCTTGACATTTCTCTAGTGTTGGCATTTAAAACAGGTTCATCCCTGCCTTTTAACTAAAACAGGTTCTTCAGACTGTTAAACTGTTGTATTGTCTAAAATTTACTGTACTTCAGGTTGTTGCATTACTTCTTTGGATGCATTTTTAGGGAACATACAGAATAGTAATGGCTGTATTTTGACTGAAGAAAACCCAGGTCTCTCTTTACCTCCAAGTTCAAATTCAAGTTTTGAAAAATGTTATAAACCTTGAGACCAAGTCTTCAGTAGGATCTGCCCGTGTCTGCAAAAATCTGTCTTTTGTGTTTGCCACATTTCAGTTAAGTCCCTTTTGCAGCTGTGTGTCCTAATTCTGTAAAGTGTGGACTATACGAGGAGGTTCATGCAGAACAGTTGTGCTAGGAAGTCATGGTTGGATTTTTGGATGCTTAGGAAATTTCTCTGACTTGGAATATGAGTAGAATGAAAACTAGGGATGAAAGAAAGGGCTGGAGCACCTCTCTTAGGAAGACAGGCTGAGAGAGCTGGAGTTGTTCAGCTGGAAGAAGATATTTGGCGGATTGTTGCAACCTTCCAATACCTGAAAGGGGCCTATAAGAAGGCTGTGGAAGAGCTGTTCAAAGGGCGTGTAATGATAGGACAAGAGGTGATGGTTTCAAGCTAGAGAAGGGTAGATTGAGGTTGGACATTAGGAAGAAGTTCTTTACTATGAGGGTGGTGGAAAAAGTTCTTTACTGTGAAGTTGGTGGATCCCAGGAACAGGTTGCCTAGAGAGGTGGTGGAGGCCCCATCCCTGGAGACATTCAAGGTCAGGCTTGATGGGGCTCTGAGCAGCCTTTTCTAGTGTGAGATGTCCCTGCTTATTGTAGGGGGGCTGGACTAGATGGCCTTTAGAGGTCCCTTCCAAGCCAAGATACTCTGTGATTCTAAAGCTGGAAAGAGATAAAGACAGACCTCACAGGATTTCTAGGAGCATTGCTTTTGTGTGTGAAGTACACATGCATCCCCTTGGCCCAGTGATAGAGCTTCAGGATGTCTGGTGCTATTTTTCTGAAAGGGTTTTGTACCTTCTGCAGTGCTGGAAGGGTGGTTTGAATCCCTGGGAGTTCTTGTGCTAACATCATACACACTGGGACGGAAGTGAAGCAGTACTACAAGTGTGAAAACCTGGAGCTTCTTCTTATTATCCTTTAAATAAAGGGTAATAATGTAGTTTGTTCCTTCTTAATTTAATCTTCCTCAGAGATTAAGGCAGAGAGTGGGCTGTACCACATCAGCTGCCAGCATGGCTGCCTTCTCCTGAACGATTCACAGGGACACTTGGGTGTATCAAATGTTGTTCCTGTGAAAGTGACACATTGTGTTCCTGAAAATAAAAATGGAGTGAGCCCCACTTGTTCCAAGCACACTCACCTCTCTCTGCCTTTATTCACCCCGTCATGCTACAATAACTGGTGCAGAATTTCCAGTGCACATATCAAGTTACAGATTAGTGCAGGCCCCCGTGGTCCTTGGAATGGCATGGGGCTGGTTTTGTTTACCATTGACATTTATCCTCTCATTTCCTTTTGGAAGCATGACAGCTTCTCACTGTCTGCTGGGGAATGTACTTATGGGACCTTCTTTTCGTGCCGTGTCTGATGAGAAACACTCCACTGCTTAGTGTCTGTTGTCTGCTTGCTCTGGTGCCACCAGTGCTGCTTTCAGCAGTCAGTCTGGCAGGAACTTGGCTGGGCAGGAGAGCAAAAGGGTTTCTAAGTGCAATTATCTTCTCTTGCAGGAGGAGACCGAGAGCGGATGACAGCGAATCATGAGACCTACCTCCTTATGGCGAGCACGCAGAATGACATGGAGGATTGGGTGAAATCCATTCGCAGGGTTATATGGGCACCATTTGGAGGAGGTGAGTCAGTGAGGGAACATGCAAGGCTCCCAGAGACACACAGACACGTCAGGGTTCTTCTGTTGTCTCTCAGTCACAGCCAGAGTTTTGAATTAATGAGGAGGAGAATCACAGAATAGAATGGTTTAGGTTGGAAGGGACCTTAAAGATCAGCAGGTACCAACCTCCCTGCCATGAGCAGGGACACTTCCCACTAGACCAGGCTGCACAAGCCTCATCCAACCTGGCCTCCAACACCTCCAGGGAGGGGGCAGCCACACCTTCCTTGGGCAACCCATTCCAGCATCTTACTGCCCTCATGGTGAAGAATTTCTTCCTGATGTCTAACCTAAATCTCCCCTTTTTCAGTTTAAAGCCATTATTCTTTGTCCTATCACTGCCCTCTCTGGTGAAAAGTTTCTCCTGTCTTTCAATGGGTATAAGCTAGAACACACTCTCTTTACTGTGAGAGTGTTGGGGCACTGGAACAAGCTGCCCAGAGAGGCTAAGGAGTCTCCTTCTCTGGACATTCTCAAGACCCAGCTGAATACATTCCTGTGTGATCTGCCCTAGGTGATCCTGCTCTGGCAGGGGTTAGGACTAGATGATCTCCAGAGGTCCATTCCAACCCCTAACATTCTGTGATTATATGATTCATGTAGTCTCCTAGATCTTTTAAAAAAAGTGGAGTAAAGCCTTTGTTTCCAGTTGCAATGCAGGTATCAGGTGTGTTCCCATGCAGATGGTTCAATTAAAAGGTTTCAACTGCCTGGAACCACTTCCTTTGATGAGCATAGCACATGATAATGCATTGCCAAGGCAGTTGAAGTTGTTTTCACAGAAGGTTGATCTTCTCCCAAGGTCATTCCTTTTGTCACTGTCTAAAAGACCATCCCTGTGTTTCATACATGCAAGAAGCTGTCAGTGATTCTGCACAACGTGACACCTAACACCAGCAACAGTGTTATACAAAGCTGTGCACTCCTGCAAGACTCAGAATATCAGCATTAGCAGTACTGAATAGATTCTTTTTCTTTTGATTGGCATACCAAGTAATTTCAGTAGTAATGGATCAAAATTTATTAATGGATGTCTAGTTGTCTTTTTTAAAAAGCTCTCGGATGTTGAATGGGCTGCAAATTATTATCATTTTCATAATTATTATTCTGGTGTTCATGTAAACAATGTTATAATACAAGTATGATTGATACAGTTCCACAGAAGTTCAGTGCATTAATCAGTCTGTTCCTTGGAGCTCTCAGATCTCCAGGTACAAGAATAAAAGCATTTTTCCACTGTGAAAGAACACCCATGTTGCATCAGGCAGTTTTCCTGGTCTTGTCTGCAGGTTGCTGGAAAAGTAAGTCAAGCATGATTGTCTGTGCCGTTTCATGACTGAGATGTGGTTATCAGTGAAAACTGTGACTGCAAACGTCTTCTCCTTAAGTACCAGGTAGACCACAGGAGAGAGGACTGGGGAGACTGAATGAAACTACCTTTTTAAACAAAACTTTTCTTGTAAACCACTCATCTTCCTTTGTGCTTTATTCATGTCACACAGTTCTTCGGAGGAGGCTTTGGTAGCTGTGCTGAGGGACGTGGTAAGCTCAGGCCTGCCTGGCACCTCTTCAAAGATGACTGTCTTGTTGGCTCCTTCTGGGGAAATAGGACCTGGAGAGATGATGCTAAGCAATCATTTCACAGGGATCTGGCCCTGTATGTTAACAAGCTGGCACCATCCTGAATCTGGACATGTAGACTGTACAGGAGGATGCTTAAATAATGAAACAAAAACCCAAACAAAACCCAAAAACAACAAAGTGAAAAGTTTGTCTTGAAAGGCATGATCTTCTCATGTATCAAACTGGAGTGGGAGAGGAAGGGGAGGAGGGAGGAGTACAAACTTCTGCAATTAGGGCAAGTTAGAAATCTGCTTGCAAATGTAGCAAAAAGATGACCCACCTCCAGCTTTCCCTTTGTAAAGCAGGCCTTGTGTCGGGCTCCTCAGCCTTCTGTCACTCCAGCCTGGTAGCAGTGCAAGTTCACTCTGGCAGTAATAAATTTAAGAGCATAACAGAACTGGATTTTTCAATCCTTGTGTTTTTTTTGCACTTGGCTTCCAGCACCACAGTATGTTTCTGTGGCAAATAATAAGGGAAGTTCTTCTTCAAGTGGGAAAGTGTCTACATTTTACAGGCAGGGAGCTGAGATTAGATGAAACTCCATTTCTAGCCCAAGTCCACACATAGAGCTACGAATAGAAGCCAAATCTCTCCAGTCCTGACCCTGTGCTTTCTTCACCACCCCCTCATTTGCTTTTATAGGGCAAGAGCTATTTCTGGTTTACAGCTGGGAATGTTTCCAGCCACCGTGAAAACTCTCAGGACACAAGCACTGTTTCAATGCCAATTACTGAGGGAAGCACCTCACTGAAGACTTTGGATGCTGATTTGCCTAAAACAAGAGACAGGTGCAATCCTTGAATTACTGTTTAAATTAATCCATAGCTAAACCACCTCTAAGCATGTTCTTTTTGGTTTTCCTATTGGATTTCTTGAGCAAACACACTCAGGGTTGTTTGTATAGGGAAGCAAACAGTTAACTCCCTGGAAAACATGAGAATAGATGGAACCTGGTTTTGGGTTTACTGTTCCCGGAGAAGGTTTGACCACAATAACAAGGCAAAAGCAGTATTGTGGGATCTGTCACCATTCAAGAACTGTGTTTCTAACAAGTCCCTCATTTTATTAACCACTTGTTACTTACATTGATAGTCTTTTAACAAGTCTTAATGAGCCGTACTAACAGCTCTGTAATCTTGTATGGTGGGACACAGTCATTTTTCACTACCCCTTGCTACATGGATGTTGCTACAGCTGCTGCAACAGTCTGATCCTTCTACAGAAGGGCATTTCTGGCTTCAGTTGCCCAAGAACTGCCTTTATATGAGCTGTAGCCACTGAAGTTAAAAATCTTTTTGTGCATTAGTGGGAGGTCTCCCTGCCCATGCAGAGGGGTTGAGATGAGATGATCTTGAAGGTCCCTTCCAACTCAAACCAGTCTGTGATTCTATGATTACATTAGTTATCAACAACACACAGAAAAGCTGCAGTCACATGATGATGACTAGCCAGTAATAAGTAATTACTTGCAACACAGAATTATTTCAGACAGCTAATTAATCAAAACACCAGTTTTATATCAGCTTCCTACTAGATGGTAAACCACAATAGCCTGATGTTGTACAAGTCAAGTGCCACTTTCAGTGACCTACTTGAATTTTCTGGTTCTTTGAAGCACTGTAAGAAAGCTCTGTGTGTGTATGCACGTGCAACGGATGTGTCTGAGCCTTGCTGAGCCACTAATATTTAAAGTTTGTCTGGCAGTGGGAAGGGACTCCTGGTACCAGAGCAAGGAGCTCTGTAAATGATTAACCATATAATTAAATTGTTATTTGTTAACCTGTGCTAGAAAGAGAATATGGGAGGGGGGCAGGTGGGAATCTGCTAAGGTGATCAGAAGGAGATTGGCTTTTTGCACCAAAGGAGTAAGGTGTCTGTGGAAAAAATTCTGAAAGGAAAAAGAAATGTAAATGAACCAGGGCATGTAATGCCTGTTTGCACATGGAATTCCTTTCCTGATTAGATTAAAAAGGCAATTTTTTACAGGAGGGAAAAGCCTGAGCTCTAATTGCAGAGCTTGCAACTAAGGGGGAGGGAGGAGGCGAGAAGTAGGAGCATGAGCATTTTAGAAGGGGTAGTAGTGTGAGGGCTGGCACCTCCCGTGGGAGCCAGGCACAGCCTGCTTGCTGCTGGAGCTGCTGCACACCACGGCTGCCTGGAGGCCACTCAGAGTCACCTGGAGGAGCAGACGAACCTGCGCTGCGGCAGCTCCCTCCTCTATATCGTTTGCCTGCACCTGCTGCAAGTGCAGGCAGCAGCAGCAGCCCTGGCTGCCACAGCCAGGCGTGGGGCCAGGAGGAAGCCAGCAGTAAGAGCATCCCCTTGTGGAGGCACACACCTTCCTCAGCAGCTCCCCAGGATCCTACCAGCAGGCAGAACATTCCTGTGTGGAGGCACACACCTTCCTCAGCAGCTCCCCAGGATCCTTGCCAGCAGGCAGGCACTGCCGCCGCAGCTGACGCGTCTCTCCCACGAGAGCTTCTGGTGGTTGGAAGGCAATAAACCAAGCCCGTGAGAGCATCAGACAGGGAGCTGGGTATATAAAAGGCCTTTTGAAAGGAATCTCTCATGGACTGAGAGCCTCTCGGGCGAAGGGGCGGTTGTTTTTGCTGCTCAGTTGCAGAGATAAAGGGAGCCAGCAAGGAGCATCACATCCTGGAGGATTCTTCAGTGGCCTTTTCGGTATTGTTCTTCCCTTTCCCCTTGCACACCACGAAGCACTGACCTTTTCCTGTGGAACTGGAGTCTCTGCCACTCAACGCCCTGTTCCAGCTGGGAGGAAGAGGTCTTTCTCCCCCTCCCTCTGTGCCGGGCACTTCTGTTTGAATGGAAGATACATCTTTTTTGCTGAAACTCTTTTGTTGTGACGTTGCATAATAGACAGTTGTCTCACCGCAGGAAATAAAAGAAACGAAAGGAAATAGAAAGAGGGAAGGAAATTGTTCCCCAAAGCAAAACTGAAGCAGGGAAGAGAACATTAAAATCACTTCTAGCCCTACCCAAGATCTAGAAGACCACCAATCTCCTAGCTCCAGAGGAAAACACACTGTTATAAAAACTCCTCGGCAGTAGGTAACGATGATCAGTTGTGGTGTTTCGTCTGGATGCATCTGGTAAAGGAAAGCTTTGGAGGGACGTGGGGGCTCTGGCCTGTATGATGCCTGAAGACAGGAATGCTGGAGTCCGCAGTCCAGGTGCCTTAGCAGCAGCTCCTTTCATTCCTAAAAACACTTACAGGAGAATTAAGCGGTGTTTTAGTTTCCGTAAAGGTAGGTCCATTCTCTTGCTGTGTTCTGCTTTGCTAATGAAACCATGGTTTCTGAAAAGTCATGGGGCTGCCTGTGCAGGAGCACATGAGAGTACAACAAAAAAAGGGGGGCATTAAACAATGCAGATGTGGACATTCTGTGAATGATTTATTTACTTCTTTGTTCATTTGTTTGTAGCTGGCCAGCTGATACTGTCTCCTCTGCATAATGGCTCATGAATGGGCTGCCTGAATGAGGTGGCTTGGGACGAGATTTTTGCAGAGCCTCTGAGCAAAAATCAGCGAGGGCAGGGGGGGGGATCAGACCCTGTGATGCTCTGAGTTGCCTGTTTGTCCAGCAGAACATCAGGGAAAAGAGTTTTAGGTTTGTCTGTGTGGGAGGAGGGGGAGAGAAAAGGGGGGAGCAAAGCAACATGATAAATGTGCATCTGTGCAGAAGACGGTTTTTGGCTTCAGAGATTTCTGGTGGATTGAAGTGTAGCCGTGCAATGCACTGTCCTATTGCAAGAGCTGCATTGCCATTTGATCCTGCTGCCCTGCAGCCTGTGTTTGCCTTTCCACTGGCTGCAGGGAGATGTTTAAAGCCAGTTTTCTTCTGCATTGCACACATTTCTGTTGAAGCAGAGCATGGCACTCTTAGGGGGAAGAGGGCAAAGAGAAGGCTGACTTTCAAAATATGTCAGCTGGAAGGGAAACACATGTCTGAGGAAGAGATACAACAAGTGATGATAAGGTGCTATGGTGCTTAGGATGGGTGGGGAGAAACTACCTCTATGAAAGAGGAAAAAAACTTTGTGTGGGGGAAGAGGAGAATAATGGTGCTGCCTTAAAACCTATGCTGGACAGAGAAATCCAAGTGAAAGGGCTAAATTCTGAAGTGTGGTAAATGATCTCATGTGGAGCTTATACAAATAGTCACCTTCATCTCCTGCTCCTCCCTAAACTGTTCCTCCATGCTTCCATTTGTCCTTTTGCAAGACCATGCAGCTTTTTTCTCCCAAGGCTCAGGAGGGATGTGGTGGTGTCATGGCTTTTGAGCCCTATGCACGCAGGCAGTCAGGGGCAGTGCCTTGAAATGAGGGTTCACAACCAGGGACGGACTGAGATCTGCTCTCACCTGCAGAGACAGCACTGAAAGCTGTTTGCCCCTGTGCACCCCTCCCTGAGGTGAGTGTTTCCCTGGGTTGCTGGAGTTCAGTCCTTCTGGAGACCAGTCAGGAGGACATGGACGTGTCTCTATCAAGTGTGCTAGTGTGTGTCAAGGTGTCAGTGTGAATTAGAGCTGTCTGTGCCCCATTTATAAGCCTCACTATTTGAGAAATGTTTGGAAGTTGAAAAAAGGATTAACTGATGATTTTGCAGACAGTTGTCTTTCTACCCAGGGTGCAGCCTTGGCTGCTCCAAGAAGAGCTTCAGCTGTTGATTCTTTCCCTGTATGTTGTGACACAGAAGCTCCTCATGTCTAAAACTCCCAAGTGAAGCTGCAGTGCTTGGGGCAGAGGACAGAATGATGGAGCCATGCTGCTGATTTTGCTTTCCTCTGTGTATCATTTATTTCAGGTGCTGCCTTATACATGTTTGTTTGTCAAGAGTGTTGTCACGAGGCCCCTAGATGAGAGCTGCAGAATGCTGGGTGTGCATGTGGAGCTAGGTCCATGTCCCACTGAAGGCAACAGAAAGATGAACATGAACTGCATTTTCAGACAAGCCTTTACTATTGTCACACAAGTCAATTTGCCTAACTACGCTTGTCTTAACTGGCATACCTAATTCTTATCACTTAATTTGCAGACTGAATACCTAAGTACACAAAAAGGCAAAACTAGCCTTCTGCAAACCTAGCCCTTGCTTAAGACAGATCAGTTATTTCTAAGCTGTGCAACACAGTGCAGAAAAAAACATTTCCCAAGCAGGGAAAACCATTGGCTAGACACTGGAAGAACTACAGGGGAATCATGACATTTTATCTTTATGCAGAGATCCATCAACATCTTCACCAATGATGGACACTGTAGAACACTCCTGGAAATCCAGATCAAAGCTGCATTGTGATAGGTACTGAAAGATTATAAATGTCAGACGTGTTTAGCCAGAGG
>NW_009951862.1:651002-680267 GCF_000747805.2 Chaetura pelagica | reverse complement strand
AGGAATGTCTTCAACTAGATCAGACTGCCCAGATCCCTGTGCAACCTGACCTTGAATGTTTCGAGGAGTGGGGTGCCTACCACCTCTCTGGGCAACCCAGGCCAGTGTCTCACCATCCTCACTTTCCCTTAGGGTGAGTGGAGAAAGCAGTAACTGAGGGGTAACCTTGTTGGCATGCTGAGGTGAGAACATTTTGCATAGCAGGGTGAATTTGGTGAAACCAAGTTTTGGAGGAGGAGGTGGCACTGGCTGTGGCCAGAGAAATGGTGATCAACTGTAATAAGTTACTGGTAATGTTTTCTTTAAAATTGCCTCCATCCCTTTTCAGCCTTTAGCTAGTTCTGCTTTGATTTCAGAATTGTTTTTTCTAAGCAGTAACCTATGGTGTGCAGCTGTGCTGAACCCCAGGGCAGAACTTGGTCTTATCTACTCCTGACATCACACTGACTGTGGGGCTCTTCTCCTGAAGGCTTGAAGGAAAGAAAATGAGTCAGGCTGGAACAAAATTCTCCCACTGTGGGATTTTTCCTCCTGTAAATTACAGATTTCTGTAGAGAAGAACAAAATAATCCCTGCTTTGATCCACTCCAAAGAGCTCTTAGTGCTGGGGAACACCAAGCAGAAAGCAGAAAAGAACTAAAAATTTAAAACTCGGTATTAAATGTTATGTGGCCATGACAGCCAATTCTTTCTGTTATTCCAGGACCTTTGTTCCCAGCCCTGCTTTTGAAAGCTGTTCACCTGATCTGTTATTTTCACTGTCAGTGAATTACTGATGTAGAATAAAGAGCTGCTTAAAATTCTCATCCATATTCTAAGCTGAGATCAATTCCTTTGGCCTTAACTGACCCTTTTAGATCAGTACAGCTCATAAACTCGCAGATTTCTTTTTCAGAAGGACAGAGATCCTCTGCTGCACATTGAGAGAACCCGATGGACAGGCCCTCTGTTGAAAGCATCAATTCTCTGTGCTTTATGCTGTCTGAAAATTATGGATCCTCTGAATTGCTGAGGGGTGGTCTGGAAAAGGCAGAAACCTTCTGGCCCACTGAGTCTGTGTGCTGTGGTAGAGCTGGAGTGGCAGGTGGGCTTTTCCAAGCTATTCCTTTGAAAGCAAGGAGAGAGAACTACTGCCTAGACTTTTTTTTTCTCCTTTTTTTGTTAATGAATGAGAAGCTTGGAGTCAACAGCCTTGACATGTGATTCCTACCTGTTTTCAGTAGCTAAGAAAAGAATTGACTAGTAGCATTCTGAGATTTTAAACCATGCTCTTAACTGTGAATATGTACCATTGAAAATACCATAGTGCCTTCACATCTCTTGAGTAGACATACACAGAATTTGGAGTGACTTCCATAAGCTTCATGGGTGTCTATTGGGCTTGGAAATCCAGTTTCTCCAAATGTTGACAAAACTTCTAGCAAGGGAATGTTCTAGTTAATGAGTAACTGCTCAGCATGCCCTTTGCTAGCATGTGATTTTCCTCTTTGATGTTATGCGTGATCTTGGCTTAATTGGATATAGCTTTAAAGACCTACAGGGGCCTCTCTGAAAAAGAAATTCTGTTGATTAAATCTAATAACTGGTCAGAACTGGAATCCTGTACATTTCCCTGCTTTACACCAGCTGCTGTCACTCTGAGTCTCAAGGTTTCTTGTTAGTTTTGTTTGGTTGGTTCCCCTCTGGCACCCTATCCCAAGGATAAATGAAACCACAGGTCAGCATTTGTGCATCTGTGCATTTGTGGATTTTGGAGACTTTGAAATTTAGGAGAACTTGGGTTTGGATTACAACATGAGTTATGAGGGCTCTGTTTTATTTTCATCTCCACAGAGGTGTTCGTGTTTAGTTACTGTAGTGGAAATTTACTTTTAAAAAGCAGTATGTATTAATTATCCCTGTGGTTTTGGTTGTGTTGTATTATTTTTACAAGGGGTTGGAGAGGACAAGGTGGAATGGATTAAAACTGGAAGAGAGGAGATTTAGGTTACACATGAGGAAGAAACGCTTTAGTGTGAGGGTGGTGAGACACTGGCACAGGCTGCCCAGGGAAGCTGTGGCTGCCCCATCCCTGGCAGTGTTGAAGGGCAGGTTGGATGGGGCTCTGAGCAACCTGGTCTGGTGGGAGGTGTCCCTGCCCATGCAGGGGGGTAGGATCTAGAGGATCTTTAAGGTCCCTTCCAACCCAAACCATTCTACTATTCTGTGATTCATACGTTGGACTGTCTTTTCCTTGCTTTTTTGTAAAGGAGATATCAGCAGTTATGAGGTGCAGGTCATTGTGTTCACCATTGCCTGTCTCTGCCAACCACTAAGGTGACTGTGTGCTTGCAACCACAACTCCTTACAGCATTGCCCTTGCTTTGCAACAGTCAACACCATGGTCTTCATAAACTATTAATCTGCAATATCTCTGTATTGGTTAGTTGGGACATAATAGGGGGTAAAAGCATTATTAGAAAGGGACAGTGGTAGAAGGTGCACCTTACAGGGCAGTGATTGTGGTTTTTATCCCAAAACAGTGAAAAAAAACAACTGACACCAGAAAGATGATGAAAAAGGAAACAGTTATGGCAATGTGATATGGAAGCAGAGTTATTATTTCTCTGCCACTTCTGCCCCTGGCAACAGAGTACTTTTTCCATAAGGCATCAGCAAGTATGACTTCAAGTCAACGTTTAAGCAGGTTTGTCCTGACTGATTCCTTCCGTGGTCACATGCTTCCAGGTGCAGAGCTGTGCATTTGTTAGGTAAAGGAAATACTTCCTTTGGAGAAGTTCAGCCTAGATTTTGAAACCAAACCATGTCTGCTTGAGGTGAGTTCCAAAGCCAAACAAAGGGGAGAATGCCGTGTTGTAAATGGTGACTTGAGAAGCACTTGAAGGTGTGCTCTTGAGTTTTCTACGTGGTTGTCAGAACTCCCATACTAGCTATGAGCTTCCCAAAGCTGAGTATGGAGATCCTCGTGCCTGTCAGGTGGATATGGTATCATCCCCATTCCTACAGATGGGGAGCTGAGTCCCTGACATATGAGGGTGGTGGGGCATATACCTACCCCTCTGGCTGTGAAGTATATTTGTGACCAGATTTGATGCATTGGTGTTCTGAGGATTGTGTAGGATCTGAATCCAATCTATCACATCCAAGACAATTGCTGTAGTTACTCCTGTCGCTCCTTCAGGCATTCCTAGCTATTTGTATTTTAAGTGTCTCAATAAAATTAAATAATTTATAATGTACCTTTTTGCAGTCAGTAGTGGCAACAGTACAGTTTGGGGACCAGAACTGGGAAATTTTAGACTCAAATTTGGATTAAATTGTTTTGGTTTTATTTTCTTTCTTGACACTCTCCATCCTTATTAGGTTTTGGTTTTTCCTCAGGTACAGGTTTTTGTCAGGTTTCCTTCATTCAGTACCTGTGAACTGCAGCTGTAATACAGCACCAAGTTTGTCATATCCATTTAATATATCTCACCTTTTAATTGTGAATTACTTGTTACTTTCTATTTGTCTTTAAAAATATTGTTTGACACTAGTTAGAGACATCTTAATTCTTTATGGTCGCCATCTGCTTTCAATCCATTTTGTGTTGTGGTGCATCTGCAATTTATAATAAGATGGGAATGTTTTTTGCTGCCACTGCACAGAATGCCCTTATTCTGATACTATTCTTTATCTACTAGACATGCTTTGAAAGCCAATTCTAAAATGAAGGGGAAAAAAACCCCAACCAAAACAATATCCCACAAAATGTATTAATCGAAAATGATGTATTTTGACTACAGTGTCATTACTAATAGGAGTAGAATGTGAGCAGCAATTTGCACATTACTGATGGAAGGATGTTAGCATAGAGAGAAGAAAGTATAGGCAATAGCATCAAGCTTATTAATGTATTAATTGTCCTGTCAGTGGGCATGAGCTGTAATTGTACATCATGTCATTGGAATATCTTATACAGATAACTTTGAAAAGAGGCATAACTTCTTATGTTTGACACCAAGAGATCTCATGGGCTCTTGAAGGGAAACTGGGATTGTATGGTCATAGTACAAACTGGAGCAGAATGGCCAAGTCCTACACCTAAGGAGGAATAACCCCAGGGGAGACAGCTCTGTGGAAAGGACCTGGGTGCTCTGGGGGACAGAACTGGAGGTGAGCGAGCCGTGGACTTGGCAGAAGGAAGGTTTGACAGCAGTTTGGGCATTGTCAGCAGAAGCAGGGCCAACAGAGGGAGGGAATTAATTAGCCCCCTCTGTTCAGCTTTTTTTAGACCATCTTCCAAAGATTGTGTCCATTAAAAAAAAAAATAAAGGTGGGGGAGATAAAATTGGAGAGACTTGAGCAAAAGGCCACCAGCATGTTTGGGAGCTAGAACAAACATCCTTTGAGGAGGGGCACAGAAAGTAGGGCTTGTTTTGCCAGGGGAAGGAACAATCTTTATCTATTAAGAAGGGCTTTGAAATCCCCAGACTTCTATAATCACCAATTCCTTAACTGACTTTCATTGGACGTTACTCCTTAATTCTACTACTTTCAGAAGGAGGATCTAGAAAATGGAGGGACTTGAGGATTTCCTCTGTGTTTTCCACCAGCAGCCCCTCATTTTAATTCCTAAGTATGGGGGTTTTGGTTCTACAGAACAAAAAGAAAAGTGAGCTAATAAAGACTGTGTGATGTTCAGTCCCCTTACCTACTGCTCCCTGGGTTTCACAAAATATGCTGCTCTGCATCTCAGAATACTTTCTGGATGTCTTAGCTGGACATCAGTTACTCTCTCCAGTTATTTCCTGTGCTGCAGTAAAAAAAATGACACTTAAATACAAACCCCAGACCTTCAGTATGGGCGACTGACAGGTTGCTACCCACTTGCCATCCTGGAGAGTGTTCAAGGCAACTTTCCCCCGTGCAGCTGAGGTGTGAGTTCCCTTTTGTTGGAGAAAAAATGTACCCTTTGAAGGTTATGCTGAAGGATGCTTCAGTGTGAATGCTACCTCAGCTTGTAGTTACTTGTTCATGTAATTTTAAGTGATGATAGGATGAAGTTTTTGAGCCAAAGCTTGCTATCTCAACTTTGGGCTTTCTCTTAAAAAAGTAAGCCAAACCAACTGTGTTCTCCTTGTTAAATATTTTTAAGCCAGGAGGAGCTGTGTGTTTAGGGAAGGGCAAAATTTGACTTAGTGCTTTTTATTTCTTCCCCCCCTACTTTATAGGATATGTAATTGGAAAAGGAGCCTTCCAACCATAGACAGTCATTTGGTCTTTAGTTTCTGATCATGACTGGCTTAGAACTATCCGTTCTCTTGCTATACATAGAAATGGAATTGCCTCACTTCAGCCCCAATACTATTCAACAAATTATAGCTTCAAGAGAGAGCTTCCATCATAGATGATGTGCCTGAACATGATTATGATGCTGTGTATGACGGCTGGCTCTGCAGTTTCAAAGGGAGAGGCCAAATAAGTTATGAAGAGTAGCTGTCTTTCCAGTGGTAGTGATGATGTCCTCAGAGCAGGGTTGAAGTTAATTCTGTGAAAAAAACTGTGTTCTTCTGAGGTTAAGTAAAAAGGCAGCTGTCTTGCAGTTATTCCAACCTATTTCGCCTTTCATGTCAGGATCATTTTCATACACAAGATGTATTGTGGCTAAAGCAGACAGTGATAATGCAACTGGAAGTACATTACAGGAATGGTCTTTGTTTATGTGGGAAAACTTAATAATTTGGCTTAGTAGGAATTAAATCTTGAGTTACATTCATAAATCTGTTGCTCTCCATGAGTAAAGTAGTGTTTATATGCCTTTGAAACTGATACAGGCACTACTTGTTTTAATAGACATGAACCAAAGGAGATGAGGATGTGTATCACTTTTGAATCAGAAGTTTTGTGATAGAAATAATACAACCATAATTTCCCATGTTTTCAGTGCTTATGGTCTGAAAAAATAAGGTGCAGTATTTTATTTTAAATAATGTTTTTGTACTTTGTGATAATATGTCTGCATTTTATTTCCATGAGAAACTGAGCATTTTCTTCTGAAGAAAGGAGCAGCTCAATGGCTTGTGCATTTCTGTACAGTGTGAGGTTTGCAGTGGAAGACACAAGGTTCCTCAAATGATTTTGTGAAGCTCGGCCAAATCCCATCTCTCTTTTCCATGCAGGCATTTTTGGGCAGAAGCTGGAAGACACTGTCCGATACGAGAAGCGCTATGGAAACCGCCTGGCTCCCATGTTGGTGGAACAGTGTGTGGATTTCATCCGGCAGCGGGGGCTGAAGGAAGAAGGCCTTTTTCGACTGCCTGGGCAGGCTAATCTTGTCAAGGAGCTACAGGATGCGTTTGACTGTGGAGAGAAGCCTTCTTTTGACAGGTAAAGTCCTCCAGGACATTGGCTGCCCTGTGCTGCTGTAAAACACGTGGTGGCAACAGACAAAATGATGTGGTTTTGTAGGTTTTCCTGTATGTTTCTTATTATCACTCTAAAATGGCTTCTTTTTATAAAAGAAAAAATTTGACTTTGATGCCTGATTTCAAAGTGTTTCTGGAGAATTTCCGTTTGTGAAAAGCTGGTTAGGAAAAGTTTTGCTAATAGTCTGGCTTAATCAAAAAAATCTGGACTGCCTTGATCTTAGTATTATTTGCGATGCTGCGGTGATGCTGGAGTTTAGTCAGTTGCACAAAGGAAGAATTTCTCTTATCACCAATTCCCATGTGTTCTGTTACCTAGAAAATTGGAAGGGAAGTCTGTTTTTTTGTATTCCGTTATAATTTTGGGCCTTTGGTCTTAAAGTATAAGTCACTGTGACCATAACAAACCTGTGTGGTTTTGAGGGTCCAGCTTCAATTTGTATTCCAATATTTATAGTTTTACAAAGCTAATGAGAAAGGGGAAGGGAAATGCCCATTCCCTGGGGCAAGGAAAAACCCAGAACTGTTCACCCAGCTCTGTGTAGGACTTTTGGCAGTCTTTTTTAAGACAGACTTTTTGTACAAATTCCACTCTCCTCCTGTAAGCATTGACAGCAATAGTCCACATAGTCAAAGTGCAACCAGAGAAACAGAACCAGTGGATTAGGAATGCTACACAGCCTTTTTCTGTAGGATCAGAATTTATATGATGGTAATGAAATGTCAGTGCATGAGACTGCTGAACAGTGGTTGTCCTCAGTGTGCCCTTGGTGAGATCCATAACAGATCTCCAAAATGATGCTGGGATACATCACTCCAATTGAGAGTCTAATGTGAACAGGAAGGTTCTGTTTATTTGTGGTACCTTGGACAGAAAGGAATGCAAGTAACAGGATGGGAAGCATAGCTTGATCTTCTAGAGCAACACCATGCTGTCAGATGAAGCTGATTGCTGGAAATCATTTCCCTCCCTTCCCTATTTCTATGAAGTGAGCAAATTTGTGATGCATGAAGGTATGTGTATTATGGATGCAGAGAAAGCAGACACATACAATGCTCTTTTATCTCCAGCAGCTTCCTCAGTCCTGAACCTCTGTTTAAGAAAGGTGAAGAATTTATAATTCTCTATAAAGGAAAGAGAAACCTGGGGCTGTTTAGTCTAGAGAAGAGAAGATTGGGATGGGATCTTACTAATGTTATATAAATATCTGAGGGGTGGGTGTCAAGAAGGAAGGGCCAGTCTCTTCAGTGACAGGACAAGGGGCAATGGATGCAAGCTAGAGCACAGGAAGTTCCACCTCAACATGAGGAGAAACTTCTTTCCTGTAAGGGTTACAGAGCACTGGAACAGGCTGCCCAGAGGCTGTGGAGTCTCCTACTCTGGACTTTGAAGACCTTTCTGGATGTGTTTCTGTCTGACCTGCCCTAGATTCTGGTGTTTCTGCTCTGGCAAGGGGGTTGGACTTGATGACCTCCAGAGGTCCCTTCCAACCCCCACCATTCTGTGATTCTGTGGAAGTGAATTGTCTTCCTTTGAGGTTTATTAATTTCTTATGGGAAGGTGAGAGTTAGGATAAGTGACCAGAAAATAGCTTTAAGGAGCCAGAGGACTGTGAGAAGTGACAGTTTTAGGTGATAGGTGTTTGTAGCATACTCACTGGCTGTTCAAATACTGCATAATTTATTTTAAAGTAGCATCCACTGGGGATGTTTTCCTTACCTTGGAGACTAAGGTGAATATTACTGGTTATGTCTCTGGCACAACCTCTACAGGAGATGTAAGTAAGTGACTGACAGAAACAAAGGGTTATTTCTTCTGTGCCTGTAAGCCAAGTAATTGTAGAGGAAATGATTAAGAAAACAAGCTACCCCCAAACTCTAGGAAGATGATGTACTGAACACCCCACTGGGAGATGCAATTTGAAGGAGGTACACAAGTTCTGCCTACTCAAAACAAATGGCATCAGGGCTTAGCATTATAAATTATTTTTTTTGCAAGGTGATCTGGCACCGTTTGTAGCACACACTAATGAGCCCCAGGAACAGGCATACTAGCTGAGCTTCAGCAGATGAAATGGAGAAGAGATTTTACATGCTACTGCTGTGAAGAATGCACATAATCTCTCCTATAGCAATTAGAAACATCAGCAAGAAGTGCCTGTAAATTGCTGGTCCTGCAGTTCTGCTTCTGAAGCTGAGAATTTATAGAACACTGACCTTGTCTTTCCATGTGTCTCATTGTCAAGGGTACTTTTTCTCTTAGCTATTTCACATTTGAGTTTGGAAGGGTGATTTACATGTAGCAATGGTCCAGAAGCCAGACAGACTTCATTCTCTACCATTTTTTTCTTTTGGGCATCTACATTTTTTCCTCCAGCTGTTTGTTCCATTTGTAGACTTTAGAGGTGAAGTTCATTTCACAGTGTTCAGGTGTGTGGTCACCTTGTTCAGGGGTAACTTTTCATTTCATTGTGCTGAACAGCACAATGGTCTCCAGGTTGGATGCAACCTGGCAAGTTAGCCACAATATGAAAAGCTGCTGTAGAGAAAATAAAAAAAAAATATATATATACACACACTTTAGGGATCCATGCTTACTTTCTCTCATGAACCCCCAGATCCACTGTGCTTAATCAGTAATTATATTTTATTATTAGTCAAAAGTCCAGTACTACTTAGGTTCTCTTTATTAATTTACATTATGTCTGTTCTTTTACATCAATATCAATAAAGATTCTTGCAGTTAGAGCTAGAGTTAGTGTTGTTGATGGGGCACTAAACACAGTGGAATCCAGGTCACTTTTCTGTAGTGGTGCTCAGTCACCAGCTGTTGACTAATAACTAGCTGCTGTCATCAGTGTTGGAACTAACACAAAGAGCTGATGTTACAGGAGTTTGTAATTTTTCATACTGACATTTTTTCTGTGTATAAGTGCACATAAGTTAAACAAAGACTTAGAACAAGTGAAGATGCTTTGAAATGTGTAGGTTTGTGTATGAGAAATTACTGAAGAATCCTTTTCTTCATGCTTTCTTAGCTAATTCAGTAAAACATGTAATTTACAGAATTAAAAGCAAAAAAAACAAAGGTAAGATTGCAGAGCCATGAGTAGTACTCCTTTAAAATGTTACCTCTGTTACCCCAACACCTTACAGTTGTTGGGAGATGGGAGTTCAAAGGCACAATCTCTTTTTTTGCCTACAGTTCAGCTGCTGTCCACAGGCTATTGAAACCCTGCCCTCCTCCTCTATTGTATATCCTGTCTGAACTTCTTTGGTGAAGAAGACCACAGAACAAATGTGGCACATTTGGAAGAAGAAGTAAACCAGCTTTGCTCAAAAGAAACTGCAGCCACATTTTGAAAGATACAACTTGGGTATCTCACACATGAGTTAGCAGCTGGATGTTCTGTGGCAGTGACAGAAACACAGAGTGAATCTGGGACAAGTCAGAGAATGGCAAAAACCTTCATGTATTAATTTGATTTTGATCTTATTGTTGGATAAATTTTGCTGAAGAATTGTGAGCTATTGCGTATGGGCATGGAAGCAGTATTTGAAATTCCTCACAGGATGAGAAAACCCAGTACCTGATCTGAAACATCCAACACACAACCCCCCCCAGTATGAAAACTGGAACATCAGCATTTCTTGCAGTCACTGATGTATATAGTTCAGTAGTTCAGAAGAGTTTTAAGTGACATAGTTCACCTGCCTATGTTTGTGTGTATGCACAGAGAGAATGGAAGCACACAAATGCAAGTACTTTGTCTCAGGGGTGTGAATTCCACTAGAGAATGCAGTGTATCTTAGTGACAAGAGTAGTAAGTAATCTCTTGTCCTATGGGAATCATCTGAGCAAAGGGTATGGATGTGACAGTTAGCAAATGCTAACTGTTATATACTGGAGCCAAATAATCCAGACTGTGGAACAGGTATTTTCTTGTGCATTTAATCATTGGAATTGTTGGAGTAAATGAAAACAATGATAGGGATGCTACTGATTTAATATCCTCAAGGTGAGAGTGACCACACGCACAGTTCTTACCCTCCTCCAGAGACAAATAATGTTTTAAAATGTTGCTGAATGCAAGAAATCGGACTTGTTTCAATGAGGCTGTAGTCTGCACTGGCACTTCATGGACTGCAACTAGACATTGACTTGGAAATGACTGTTTGTGAAAATTGTTCTTTCATTGTCCAAGTTCAAACCTGTCTGTAAGAATTTCTTTGTTTAGAAGGAGATAGTTCCCTACAAGGGAAGGGGCTTTATTCCCTTCCTAAAATAGGAAAATGCAGTAATCCCTAAACAAAACATTCTTATGTGAAGTGAAGTCTTTACTAGAAAGCTGGTTTCTGCCAAACAAAAATGGCCATAGGCCTGAGAAAATTCCTGTTTGTTTTGGCCTGTTCCAGCCTGCCTTCCCTGATCCTCACAATCTGCTCATCAGTTGTGCCTCTGGAGCCACCTTCACATCCTTTCTAATTCCAGGCCTCTTCCTAACCAGCTAACAGAAACAACCTCTGCGTATGGCACAACATAAAGACCTAGTCTAACAATTAAATACACATTAGGAGACACATTTCTAGCATGATGCAAGAGCTGTTATATCAGTTTAACTGGTGTCCCACTGTAGAAGAGTGTGTTTTTAGTTACTGGAAGTGAATGACCATTCGTAGCTGCTTTGCATGGATTTCAGTTTCAGAAATGGAGTTGGTGTATCAGCTGTGGTTTGTTTCACTTGCCAATGGCTATCAACTTCTCAGATGGCCATGGTCACCATTAAGAAAGGATGACATTTTGTTGCTGTGTGGAAGGTCTGAGAGCGTGTCTTACAAGCATCCTTACCTCAGGTTGCAAGATTTGTGGCTTTCTCTTCCAGTAAGCAAGAACAGATGGTTTTATTTGTGGTGTTGTTCTATGTTTTATAAAAACTTGCAATCCCTGCAAAATCTTGCAGAAACGTAACAGCCTTTGTGAACAGCTATCAAATGATAAAGTAAATTAGCAGCATATTCACTGGAGCTGGTTGTGTTTTTTTCCCAAAGGGAATCCATCCATTTCTTAGGATTCTGCCAACCTTACCTGAAAGCACTTGTGTCTCTCTATAGTTTGTCTTTTCATTTGTCTGTCCTAAATTGCTGTCTTCATTGCAGCTTTTAAAGCATCAGTCTCTAACCTGAATGAATTGTCTGCTGTTACAATTACTGAAGTGGATGTCTAACTTGGTAATAGAATCTGTCAATCTTTAGTATTCCTTGAGGTGCTTACTCCTCTGAATGGGTCCCTGGAAGGCAGCATGGATTGTACATATCATCAGCACAAGGACAAAGGAGCCAAAGAAAAAGACCTATTTGGGTTTTTTTTCATCTGTCTAAACAGAAAAACAAGAATTTAGATCAGTGAGGAGAGGAGGCAGACAACTTGGGGCTTAAAGGATAAATGCTTTCATATATGTTTTACAGGTCATAGGCAAAATTTCAGCTGGTACTAACATTAGGCATGGTACTGCTTGTACTGGATATTCATTGTATAGGAAAATGATCTAGAGAGTAATGCTGACACTAAGTTACATGGCAGTGTTGCTCTGCCTGAGGGTAGGAAGGCTCTGCAGAGGGACTTGGACAGGCTGGACCCATGGGCCAAGGTTAGTTGTATGAGGTTCAACAAGGCCAAGTGCTGGGTCCTGCACTGGGGACACACCAACCCTAGGCAACGCTTGGGCTTGGGGAGGAGAGGCTGGAAAACTGCTCAGAGAAAAAGGACCTGAGGGTGTTGGTGAACAGCTGGCTTAACATGAGCCAGCAGGGTGCCCAGATGGCCAGGAAGGCAAATGGTATCCTGGCAGGAGTAGGGAAGTGATTGTCCCCCTGTACTGGGCACTGGTGAGGCCTTACCTCGAGTGCTGTGTGCAGTTCTGAGCACCTCACTGCAAGAAGGACATTGAGGGGCTGGAGAGTGTTGAGAGGAGGTCTACCAAGCTGGTGAAGGGTCTGGAGATCAAGTCATACAAGGAGCAGCTGAGGGAACTGTGGTTGTTTAGCTTGGAGACTGAGAGGAGATGTTATCACTCTCTTCAACTGCTTGAAAGGAGGTTGTAGTGAGGTGGGGGTTGGTCTCTTCTCCCTAGTAACAACCAACAGGACAAGAGGATATGGCCTCAATTTGTGCCTGGGGAGGTTTAGGTTGAATATGAGAAAAGAAATATTCACCACAAGGATTGTCAGGCACTGGAATGGGCTGCCTAGGGGGGTGGTTGAACCACCATCCCTGGAGGTGTTTAGAAGATGTGTACATGTGGGGCTGTAGGACATAATTTAAGCACTGGACTTGGAAGAGTTAATGGTTGGTAGAGTAAGGTTATAGTTGGACTCGATGACCTTAAAGGTCTTTTCCAACCAGAATGATCCTGTGAATTTTAATTCCATGGTGACCTTAAAAGTCTTTTCCAACCAGAATGATCCTGTGATTTTTAATTCCATGCCCTATACGGCAGAACAAAAATCACATAGGACATTTAACCAGTTGTGTTATGTGTTTGCCTTGACCTTTGAATTTCTGGCCCAAAGCCTGACTCCCAGAATCAGTAATACTGCTCTCGATTCACTGTAACGTGACTGAGCACAGTAACAATGCTCTGATTCTCTCTCTATAGTTATGCACTTCTGTAATCTTCCTTTGATGTTGCTTGCTCAGTGTTTTACCACTGGCTTATCATGGTCCCTGACATCTCACTGAAGCTGTCTGCAGGCTGGCAGCAAAGGTCCACTCTTGGCCAGCCAGTTCTTCCCAGGTCCAGCTAAGCAAGGACAGTCAGCAAATGTGGTGGTGGGTACAGGATATAGTGGTGAGGTAGACTCTCATATTTCCAGGACTGTGATCTGTGACACATCTAAAATGATGGAACTGTAATTCTAGTAATTCCAGGAGGTACTGATACACAGACTGAAATGTATTGTTCCCCTTTGTTTTATTACCACAACTCCTAAATTGAATTACAGCCTCACAGCTGCTTGTTCCCTACTGTTTGCTCTTCGTGTAAGCTCTTATGTGTCATCATGATCTAGAGCTATTTTTGGCAAAGCATTAATCTTTTTCTAATGTGACCTTGCCCTGTTAATATTTCCTCTCCCAGAGTTTATGAGGAACTTGTTGGCTTTGTGCTCTGCAGTGCTGACTCCAGGTCGCTGAACACGCTGTCTGCTTGTCCAAGTGGGAGGGTTATGGCTTGGGTTTCTGGTGACCTGCTGGGCTTCAGTAATTTTTGTTTATGGTAGAGAGGTTGAAAAACTCCAGGCGGTGTAATCGGTCTGACAGCCACTTCCACAGTGTCTGTGGCACCACAAAAGAAAGTGCTGTCAAAACAGCAAGGCCGTGAGAGATATTAATGACAAAGTTCAGATGAATGTGGCTCTGAATACGTGTAGTCTGATGACTAATGAGAGGCTGCGGTGCATTTGCATTTGTAAGCCTTTGCATGGGCAGTGCTGGAGTGGGGGATGCTCCTTTGGAAACAGATCAGCAGTAATGCAGGATGGATGTTTTCAGTGACTTAAGTAATCTTTCTCCGACTCTCCAGCATGACATGCCAAAATAGGCTTTCCCAGTCTGCTGATGCTTTTTCTGTTACATTAAATATTCTGCTTTGTCATTCCCATCCCAAGCTTGTAATTATTCATTGTGCACTTGGAGAAAGTCGGCCTCCATTAAAGAGGGTTGTTCCAATTTAGATAACAGAGGATTTTCTGCTGGAATTAACATACTCTATTTTATACTTGCTAATTAATACTTTAATGTTGTTAATTATGAATGTGTAATCATGGAACATTTTGATGTTACACTGTCAGGTAGCAAAAGAAATACCAAGATAGGTAGAATAATGAAATTTCTGTAGCTGTAATGGTCCTAGAATATAAGCAAAGTGAGACTTGAAAGGAGAAATACTGCCTTGTGTAAAACTGATCAGTTGTAGCTGGAAAAAGCCCAGGAGGAGAAGGTCCTCTACAGGCCCTGGAAAGATCCATGTCTTAGAAACTACAGAAATGCTGGCAAGACAAATAGATAAATGATTGTTGGTTGACTTAAGACTACAGACAGAACATTGCAGACCAGAAAGGGAAATAAAAAGCTGTTCAAGAGAGCTTGCAGTTCAGCGCTCCTTTGAAACTTACAGCTGTCCTCTGTGGCTGAAATGAGTGTTTGTGGGCTGAAACACCTAAATTACAGATGGATTACAACTGGAGTCTGCAATTTATAAGTTTTCCTCTGTATTTTAAAACAGAAGCTGAAAAAAATCATACTAGACTGCAAGTTCTAAACGAGTCTCAGATTATATGAAACACTCTTTTAATTACATTATTATAAAGATATTGACATATTTTTATACCAATACTTAAATTTAAAGAAGAAAGTTTCTAGCTTTTGTCTGGCTGTTGCTAAATAGACCTTTCCTGAAGAGCTTTGCAGGCAGTGTGTATGTGTTTGTTTGTTTATGCTGCCAAAATCTGGATGGTAATTTCTGTATAGATAGATTGAATACTAGGCAGTGTTCCAGTACAGTTCAGGGGGGAAAGAAAAAAAACCCCTAACAAACAAATTTTCCACATCTTACTTTGCAATCCCACCATCTACTGGCAAACTGCGGTATTGCCTTAGCATTCGGTCAACAGAAGCAAATAATGTCATATAAATTATTTTTAAATCTTGCTAATGTGTCCCCATCTACTAATTGGCACCTGGGTTTCTGACCTCAGCTCAGCAAGTACCTTTTTTCAGGCTTTTTATCCTCCATCTGCTTTGCCCTCAAGGAGCAACTAGTCTGCTTCACACCAAGGGACTAGTGTAAATTTATTCTCACCTTCTACACGAGGCATGATCCTGGCAGTTCAAAGAAGGGAAGAGGATACTTCTCAATCCCCTCACTGGGAGACCCATGTGCTAATTTTCAGATGTTCTTCAATCGTTTCTCTCACTCAGCCTGTTTGAATCTTGTATTTTGTAAAGGCCTCTAGTTTTATACAAATAAGTCTCTGGAAAGATGAGGCCTGGGGCAAGGCCTGGGGAGTTTCATTGTTTAAATAAAGAAAATAGTAATAATAGAACCCTTGGGAGGATGATGAATGCTGAGTGATCGGAGTTCAGTTCTCTGCAGATGGATGGCCTTAGTTTGCATCTGGATTGGGGACAGGTGGAAGGCAAAGGTTGGAGGCCAAATTTGAAGCAGCATTTGAAATCTCATAAAATAGTACAACTATATCTAGTTTAGTATTTCCTACAGTTCCTTACATATGTTATGTATGCATCCAAGGAGCAGGGTGGAGTAAACACAGGATTCCCCTTTTGTATCCCAGCCAGTCTTCAAGTGGAGGGTTGCAGTCAGGGGCTTAGAATTTGACCCCGACTTAAAAATGTGGATTTGCATGAGTGCTTTGTTTATAGAGTTTCTCTAGAAAATGCTTTTTGAAACTTTGGGTGGAAATTATTCATGATGGAAAAATAAATGCTTTCTGGGAATTTGTTTTGAAGAAGGTGATGGTGGTTAACATGTAAATGATACAGTGATTTATAGTTTCTCTGCTTCTGCTTTTGACTTAGATTGCTCATTCCATGCCACATTAATCTGAGGTTGTTCCCATCATTCTTGTTAAGATTTAACTAAGCAAAAGCCATTGTTGTTTTAACAGATCATTCCAAAATAATGATTAACATACCCCTAGCAAAGCTTAATGCCTTATTAGCAGTCAAGTATTAGTGGTCCCCTTTGTGAGACTGAGTTTAAAAAATGTTTGAAGTGTGGAGCCTACAAAGAAAAGGAAAATACACAATAATGCATATTGTAGAAATGTCTGTGCATTTTCTGTTTCTTATGAATATAATTAGCATAATTTAGTATATATATTTTTTTATTAGAGGGAAAGATATCAGCTTGCAATACAACTCTTTATCTGAACCAGGGAAAGCATGTAGAACATTCCAGTAAGGATTTGAACAAATGCTTGAGTATCTAAACCCAGAGATGGAGCCAGAAGTAAAGCAAGAGAGATTTCTTCACACTAATCTGTAGTTTTTATCTTATTTCTACTTAGTTCTTTTCAGAGAAGTACTCCTAAGTGACAGTGCAACTTGACACACCACAGAAACATTCAAGCAAGTTTTATTGCATATTCTGATTTTGATCTTCCTCCCCATCTTCTTACTTTGAGTAGGTCTGATAAACAGCCTAGGCACCTAGTAGCTGTATCCAAAACCAGCTTAGGTTTCTGCAAATGGAATTATGAGGAAGTCTACGTTATACCAGGCTTTTGACTGTCAGCCCTGTTGCACTCAGGCATTTTCTAAGTTGGGGGACTTGCAATGCCTTAACATACTCAGTACATGATAGAGCTAAAAAAACCCTCATTTCCCCATGCATTTACAGTTCTGTGTGCAAAGTATAGACTGCATTGTGGTGTAACAGTGCAGCTAAAAGGCACAGTAGTCATCTTCTGGGAATCCACAGGAAAAAGATACATGTCAGGGACAGAACTGTAATTCAGATGGAGAAGTTACAACACCTGTGGTTTATATGTGTGGTTGCCTTTAAAACTTCCTCACTTGATATTGATAGCAGAGGAGATGGTAAGGCAGTGGAATTCAGACATAATGGGCATGTTTTGGGAGCTGGAGCCACCTATGGTAGGAGAATAATTCCTGTTGTGTAAATATAAAGCCTGATTTCTGCCTTAGGTGAAAAAGGGCAGCATCAGTTAAGATGGATTTTGCATACCTGGTGTGAGATGCCTGTCAATGAAAGCCAGGATCTTCCCAATACCTGTGCCTGCAAATAGGATCTTCTGTGTAATTAATTATAGGAATAAATCAGCAGAGTTGACAGACTCTTGTAGGTATCCTGTTTATAGGGGAAAAAAAACCCAAACCAAAACAACAACAACAGTTTACACCTATGATCTATAAATGTATGTACTGCTGATAAATAACATCTGGGGTAACAGTGGAAAAGTTAAGTTCAGTTTTTAGCCTGTCAGTCTCCCAGCATTATCCTGATTCACACTGATGACTTCTTGCATTCCCACCCAACAGCAATACAGATGTGCACACAGTGGCATCACTCCTTAAGCTGTACCTGAGGGAGCTCCCAGAACCAGTCATACCATATGCAAAATACGAAGATTTCGTTTCCTGTGCCAAAATGCTCAGCAGGGAGGAAGAAACGGTGAGTTGCCAACTTTAGTAATAAGAAGTAAAAGGCTGGCCTGTTGGAACCTGTTTGGATCTTGAGAAGGTCCTAATTTAAGATGTGCATCTATTAATTGAGGCTGGTTTTATGTGGAAATTGTCATTTGGAAGTCTAAATAAAGGTGTATAGCATGACCTTAGGTGTATTTATAGGTCTGAATCTAGTGGGGACCAGAATCAAGTAAAATACCCAAACAGTTTGGGTATTTTGTCTGAAAATGCTAGTTCAGACTAGAACTGTTCCTGGAAGCCTCATCCTTGTTATCACCAGGAGGAAGAAAGCAGCTGCTGGTCAAAATACAGAGTTAAAGGGAAAGCCAGGATGAAACCAAGTAATTTATTTACTTGTTTATTTTTTTATCCACAGCTAATCCTTGTTAGCCAAATCTAACTCTGCCCATCCAAAATGGGCTCCACAAGCTGTTCCTGCTGGTAACCTCTATATGGCATTTAACTCTGTAGTTTCAGTGGTGTGTTTATTGTCTTGTAATTGGAATTGCTGACTTTTCAGAAAATATCTGCTAAAATAGTAAGAAACTGTACTTCCCCACTCTTTTCTTTTTTCCTTAAACAACTTAAAGGGCCTGAAAGAACTGGTGAAGCAAGTGAAGAGCCTGCCAACTGTCAATTATAATCTGCTGAAATATATCTGTAGGTAAGTGCCCTTGCAAAAATATCACAATTATATTTATAACTGAGCTGACAGACACACCTGTCTGTTTAAGTGCCCTGAAGGAAAAGAATTACTCACAGTCAGAGGATCAGTGAACTTCAGTGAATGCACTAAAAATAGAGGTTTATTGCATGACTAATTATTAATTTGCTCTATTGAGGTGCACAGTTATTACTTTTCTTTCATAAGCAGGCCACAGTGAGCAAGAAATGCAAGAAGGTAGATGCAAATATATTCTGTCCTCTTTATAGGACCCTGGTTTTCCTGTTTCTAACTGCAGTTCCTGGCTTTGGCCATGCATTCCTGAAGCGTGATATCCTTGAAAACTTGTTTATGTCTTGTAGTACTATAGAATAGTTTCATGGATATACCTGAGATCTTCAAATCAATGTCTTACACAGTTGCAATTTGTGAACTTGCAGAAAGTTCCCAGCATAAAAGAAAAGCCAGACTAAACAAAAGAATCCACAAAAAATTAAAATGGGATAAAAAACCCCACAGAAACACCCCTCCCCAAAAAAAACCCAACAAACACAACCCTTACATTTGAAAAAAAAAATTTGACAGTTTGCATTTTGAGGACATTTTATGAGCCAAGTAGTTGATTTATTATGGTGGAGAAAGTTGCTATCTTCAACAGAGTTATCTTGTAGTCAGTCCAGGTTCAGATGTAAATTTTGTTATCAGTGTATTATTTTGAAGCAAACCTGACAAAGGTGAGAACAGCCTTTCAAGAGGTTCCATGAGGATTTGGAATGGAATACTTGAGCTGTGTTAGGAAACCATCCATACTTTGACTATTTTTTTTATTTATTTCCTTATTTTCATGTTCCTTAAAGGCCTCTTCCTTCCCTACAGATTCCTCGATGAAGTCCAGTCTTATTCAGGTGTAAACAAAATGAGTGTGCAAAATCTGGCTACTGTTTTTGGCCCCAACATTCTTCGCCCCAAAGTAGAAGATCCTCTGACCATCATGGAGGGTGAGCTTCCTGTACATAACTTGTGAGAAAGAAGGAATATTTATAGGTTTACTAATGGTACATACCAGTCTTTTTGCACGAAGTTCCATGTATCTGTTTTATAGACACAGAAATCTTCAACCTGAATGAGCTTCTGGGTTAAATCTTGCAGGTTACGAGAAAAGTGAATGAAATGTGCAGCATTACAAATAGACATGGCAAGAGATTGTGCTGCCCTGGCAACTTCACTAAAAATGAACTTTTTTCCCTTAATCAGCATGTGGGGTTGGAGTGCAGTTAAATTTTACCTGCAGTTTGTAAGGAGGACAAAAATTTGGTCCAGTTCATGACATAGTGACCTGTGTAGAACCCCCCACCAGGAAGTGGGGTGTTACATGCCTGTTGCATAGCAGTGATCATTCTCTTTTGTACAGCAAGATTTAGCTGTAGCATTTTGCTGTGATTAAGACAAAAATGCAGCCATGAAAATCTCCTCCTCTGATTTCCTCCTAGATTTAATCTTTCTGATTTTAATTCTCCATATAGGACATGACATGTTTTCTGACTTCAAACACTTTTTTTCTTAATATATAGGATTTCCGTAATTTTCTCAGATATTAGGACTGTGCACAGCACTTGCACTGAAAAATTTACTGAAACTCAAAAATGCAATACTCATAGTTTATTTGACAGCATTTGGACTTACTGCTTTTCTGTGAGTTTGATGCTTTTTCTCTTCTCAGATAAAACAGTTCCCCTTCTACTTTGTTAATTTACTTATTTTTCCAAAGCCTTGTTTCCTCCTTTTTAGTTCTTCACACAAAGATTGTGATGTTGTGTACAGAAATGTGGCATTTCCAGATCATCTGAGACAAGCCAGAAAATTTTCAAACATGGAAAGGATTTTAATCATCATATTCACTTTAATGTCTGGATTCTCCATATCACAGAGAATCACAGCATCATAGAATGGTTTGGGTTGGAAGGGACCTTCAAGATCATCGAGTTCCCACTCCCCTGCATGGGCAGGGACACTTCCCACTAGACCAGGCTGATCAAGCCATATCCAACCTGCCTTTGAACACTTCCAGGGATGGGGCTTCCACGGCTTCCCTGGGCAACCTGGGCCAGTGTCTCACCACCCTCACACTACAGAATTTCCTCCTCATGTCTCACCTCAATCTCCACTTCTGATCCATTCCCTCTTGCCCTCCCCCTCCCTGCCCTTGTCCCAAGCCCCTCCCCAGCTTTCCTGGATCCCCTTCAGGCACTGGAAGGTGCTCTAAGGTCTCCCTGGAGCCTTCTCTTCTCCAGGCTGAACACCCCAACTCTTTCAGCCTGTCTCCAGAGCAGAGCTGCTCCAGCCCTCAGATGATCATTGTGGCCTTCTCGGGACCCTCTCCAACATCTCCATCTCCCTCCTGTGTTGGGGGCTCCAGAACTGAACACAGTACTCCAGGTGGAGTCTCATGAGAGCAGAGTAGAGAAGGAGAATCCTCTTCCTTAATCTGCTGGCCACGCTTCTTTTGATGCAGCCCAGGACACGGTTGCTTTCTAGGCTCCAGCAGATGTTGCTGGCTTCTCATCTGCCAACAACTCCAGGTCCTTCTCAGGGCAGTTTTCAAGCCATTCTCCACCCAACCTGTATTTGTGCTTGTGATTGCTCCAACCTAGGTGCAGGACCTTGCACTTGCCTTTGTTGAACTTTGTGAGGTTGGCGTGGGCCCACAGTGTAGTCAAGTGGTGTGCACATCAAGGGGTTGATTGTTCCTTAAGAGGAAAGGCAGCCATCCTGTTTTAGTGGGGAGCTGGACTAGATGATCTCTAGAGGTCCCTTCCAACTCTGACAATTCTGTGATTCTATGGCCCAGAGCACATTCCACAGGACTGTAAGGGGACTCCACAGCTCCCCTGGGCAGCCTGTCCCAGGGCTCTGTCACCCCCTGAGTAAAGATGTTTTTCCTCCTATTTAAATGACACTTCCCGTGTTCCAGCTTGTGCCTGTTGCCCCTTGTCCTGTCTCTGGGAGCTACTGACAAGAGTCTGGCTCCATCCTCCTTGCACCCACCCTTAGGCAGTGCCACTTACAGGCATCAACCTTCTCTTCTCCAGACTAAAAAGTCCCAGCTCTCTCTGTGTTTTGTCCTCAGAGAGATGCTCCAATCAGCATAAGAGACATGCACCATTAGTTGTATACTGTACTGTAACGTGGTGTATTTTCTTAGTTGCATACAGTCTTCCCACAAAGTGGTTAAAAGAATTCACATTGAATTAATTCTGTTGTATTTCTGCCCTGTTTTGCTCCACAAGACCAAAAGATGTTCCAGCAATGCAAATCCCTTGTCTGCCTGTTTCTGTTAAACTACTTAACAGAAGTCCTGAGCCAGAGTAAGACTTGGGTTTTAAAAATTTTCAGTGTTGAGCTGAAAAAGACTTAAAATGATTATATAATTTGCTACTCATTATCTTATTCTCTGGTCTTCTTGGGATGCCGTCACTGTCACAGCAACAGTTTCTTCACAGAAGTTCCTGTTCTTAGGGGTCTGTGGGGCTTGGTTTGATGGAAGGACAAGGTGGTGCTTGTCTGGCCTGCTAGTCAGAGGTGTGTTAAACATTCAGGGTGCTACACAGATGGATATGTTGCATAAATGTGTTGAAGCTGAATAGATAAGCTGAATGTTTGCTAAGTATTTGTGGAATCTCATGGCCTAAACAAATTAGGCCATAAATGATTGTGTGCTTCGTGTCTCGTTTCAGGTACAGTAGTAGTCCAGCAGCTAATGTCAGTGATGATTAGCAAACATGAAGAGCTGTTTCCCAAGGATGCAGACCCTCAGATGGGACCTGAGGTATGCAACAACAACAATGAAATGCCAAAGAAAGTGATTCCTGGGCAGCTGCAGACCACAGAGAACAACAACACCAAGGAGACAGCAGTGAGGCGCTGCTCTTGGGACAAACCCGAGTCTCCTCAAAGCGGAAGCATGGACAACGAGTCTCCAACTGCTCTGCCAGGCAGCAAGACAAACAGCCCCAGGAACAGCATCCAGAAACTAGATGTCACCAGAAGCCCACCACTCATGGTGAAAAAAAATCCTGCTTTTAACAAAGGCAGTGGCATAGTCACCAATGGGTCCTTCAGCAGCAATGTGGAGGGCCCTGAGAAGAGCCAGACCTTGCCAAATTGTGCCCTGCAAACCAGGAGAACATCGTCCCTGAAAGGACCAGTGACTAAAATGGGCACACACAGCGTGCAGAACGGAGGAGTGCGGATGGGTGTTTCCAGCACAGACGGGCACAGCAACACCCTCAACAGCCGGACCCTGGGCTGGGTGCCCAATGGCTATGTCACACTAAGGGACAACAAGCAGAAGGAACCCGTGAGTGAATCAGGCCAGCACAACAGGCTTTCCACCTATGACAATGTCCACCAGCAGTTCTCTATGGTGAACTCTGATGACAAACAGAGTGTGGACAGTGCCACCTGGTCAACGTCCTCTTGTGAAATATCCCTCCCTGAGCACTCCAACTCCTGTCGTTCGTCCACCACCACCTGCCCTGAGCAGGACTTTTATGTGGGAAACTTTGAAGACTCTGTACTGGATGGGCCACCACATGAAGATCTCTCCAACCCGGGCGACTATGAGAACAAAAGTGACAGAAGGAGTGTGGGGGGCCACAGCAGCCGAGCTACCAGCAGCAGTGATAACAGTGAAACCTTTGTGCCCAACAGTACTAACAATCACAGTGCTTTGCACAGCTTGGTGTCCAGCTTGAAGCAAGAAATGGCCAAGCAAAAACTAGAGTATGAGACAAGAATAAAAAGGTAAGATGGTTTGGCTCTACCACAAGACTGCCTTTTGCAGAGTAAATCCAAGAAATTTTCCCTCTTAGGACTTGCTAGCAATCTGCACTAGCTGCAGGCACTGGATGCTTGCTACCAAGTTTCCCATTTTCATTGTTGACATACAGAATCACACGGAATCACAGAATGGTGGGTGTTGGAAGGGACCTCTGGAGATAATCTAGTCGAACCTCCCTGCTAGAGCAGGATCCCCTAGAGCAGATCACACAGGAACACATCCAGGCAGGTTGGGAAAGTCTCCAGGGATGGAGACTCCACAGTTTCTTGGGCAGCTTGTTCTAGTGCTCTGGTACCCTCAGAATAAAGAAGTTGTTTCTCATATTCAGGTTAACCTCCTGTGTACCAGTCTGTACCCATTGCCCCTTGTCCTGTCACTGGACATCACTGAGAAGAGTCTGGCCCCACCCTCCTGACACCCCCTGTAGATAGTTATAAGCATTGATGAGCTCCCCCCTCAGCCTCCTTTTCTCCAAGCTGAACAGCCCCAGCTCTCTCAGCCGTTCCTTACAGGGCAGCATAGTATGCAGTATAGAGCATAGTATGCAGTGGAGTAGAGAACTTCTTATTTGTTCAATATGCATGATGACTGTGTGTTTGGTACCACTGGGATTTCTAATGATTTCCATTTGAAAGCTAGTTCTGAGATTGGGTTGGTTTTTCAGGCAAAAAAGTTGTTTGCATTTTTTTTTTTAAATTGTTGATGCATATTTGCAAAAAAGATACAGCAGATAAATTAGCTGAAGGAAGGAGATGAGCAGTGAAACCAATTCAGGGCGTTATTCTGACCTTGGATGTGATGCTAGTGCAACTACAGCAGGGTGTCAATACTTCCAGAAGTAAAAGGAATGCTTAGCCTGTACCTGGAGAATGAGGTGATGAGTGCTGCTCAGGAGTTGTCTGCTTTCCTTTGGTTTTTGCAGCCTGGAGCAAAGAAATCTCACCCTGGAGACAGAAATGATAGCCCTGCATGAAGAACTGGATCAGGAGCGGAAGAAGTTCACAATGGTAGAAATCAAAATGCGTAATGCGGAACGGGCCAAGGAAGATGCAGAGAAGAGGAATGATATGTTGCAGAAAGAAATGGAGCAGTTTTTCTCCACTTTTGGAGAATTAACAGTGGAGTCTCGCAGACCAGAAAGAGGCAACACCATCTGGATCCAGTGAGCATTGGAAGTGTAGACTGTGGGACTTCGGGGAAGGGCTTGGGGGTATTGTACTGTGCCAGGTGGCTGGTCACCTGTTTGAGGCTAGTACTCAACATAATGTTATAAACCCTTGAAGGAAAAAATCTTACAGACATTAACCACTCATATCTACAGTGTGTACTTATCAAGTTATATTCTTCGAATGCTTCATGAGACTACTGTCAAGTGTTACAACTGGATATGTGTATATAAATTTTAAAATCACCTTAGCAAGAGATGTATCTCAAGAAATATTTTAATGCAAGTCTTGTATTTAAATTGGTAAATTGAAATGTTGTTGCAATCGAGCTTTATATCAAGGCTTTTCTCCCTTGCACTTAATGTTATAAGCTATTTTTGGCATTGTGTTACCATCAGCTTATTTTGTATATCAAATGTTTTGTTTTGGGTTTTTTTGTTACCCCTCTTGCTGGGGAGTGAAGATAAAACATACTATGTTAAGATACATTTACTAGTGGTTAACCCTGCTTTCCATCACTTCTAAGAAGACAGCAAAAAGAGAAACAACAACACCCTATGGACAAAATTGAAGTGGTCTTAATTTAACAGGTTTAGTGTCGGGGGTAGAAAGGACCAGGGCACCTCTAACCTGAAAATTAAATCAAGTCAGAAAATGAGGGGCAGTGGCAAAAGGTTAAACAGCTGCTTGTTTGGGAGCAAATGTGGGTGGCAGATTAAGAAGTTATCATAGAATGCGTTGAGGCAGAAGGGACCTTCAAGGTTATCTAGATGCAATCCCCCTGCATGGGCAGGGACACCTCCAGGTTGCTCAGAGCCCCATCCAACCTGCCCGTGAACACTTCAGGGATGGGACAGCCACAGCTTCCCTGGGCAACCTGGGCCAGGGTCTCATCACCCTCACACTCAAGAATTTCCTCCTCATGTCTAATCAGATCTCCCTTCTTCCAGTTTTAATCCATCCCCTCTTGTCCTGTCAGTTGGGAGAGGAGAAATGGGAATTTAAGTGGAATTATGTCAATCATATAACCAGAGCTTTTTGGAGTACTTTAAAGAAGCCCTGTGCCTGATGACTGCAGTTCAGAGCAGAAATATAAACCAGTTGTTCTGACCATATTTGCATCTGATTTACCTCTGTGCTCTAGGTGAAAGCGAATCCTTTCTGGAACACTGATGAAGGGACATACAGAGGGGATAAACCAGCCAGAGACATTCTGATAGCTTTGTCAGTGTGATTGGTGATGAAACAACAGCAAACAAACAAACAAAATTATGTCCAGAGTAGACAACACCAGGGCAACTGTGTAACAAATGGCAAATAAGGAAGAAAACATACTGATATAATTTTGTTTACAGTGTATATGAAGTAGAGCTGTGTGGTCTGAATGCTTTGTGGGATTGTCAGGTGTTACAAATGTGAAACCTCCCAGGCTCTCAGCATCAACAAGGAAAAACCTATAGCCTAACAGCATGTGGAGTTCCAGTGAAAAACAAACAGCAAAGCCATGCTGGAAATTAATAATTTGGCATCTTTACATGTAGTAAGTATAAGTGGTATTTTCTACTCCATAAGGATGTTTTGTTTTTAACTTTGCATTTAGGACTGCAAGCTGCTGAGAGGGTTGTAGAGATACCTTGGCATCCCTCTAGTGTCTCTGAAATATATTGCAATTATTTTTAATTCCATTTGAGAAAGAACAATGAAGGTAGCCTCAAAGACATTCTTCCTTGTAGCATGTATATTAGACAAGTATTAATTAGCTGTGGGAATTATACTGTGAAGCAAACATGAGGTTTACATTTCAGAGAAATATTAACTTACAATGGAGTATGATACATGGTGCTTGTGGATGCATTATTTATTTCTGGTGAGGTTCAGTGTCCCCAGACAGGGCGTCTGTTGTACTAATTACTGTGAACATGTCTAGTGCACATCCACTCTGAGTGTAAATAAAAAAAGTCAGAGAGGGAGAGGTCAAGGTAACAGGAAGGCGCATGTTTTGTATCAGTTAGCAGCAATCACAAGATATACCCACAATGGTTAGAGAAGGAAACAGATTACTGAGTTAATTCAGATTTTTAAATGGGATGAGACCTTGATATCTGATACACTAGGCCTCCAAGTCGATTCACAATTTAAGCAGTATCTGAAATCTGTTGACATGACAGCAGAGTTTCTGACAGAAGTGTTTTCTTAACTGCAAATCATATTTTTACACTAGATGTATACAGCAGTCCCTGCAGCAGTATCCTGAGGTGGAAATCCTGCTTCATCACCAAGCCAATTTTCTCATTTTGATTTCCTCTAGCAGTCTACATGTTGTTCAAGCTCTGAAGCTCTGTTGCTCACAAAATTTAAAGAAGTACACAATTCCTAAGACATGAACATGAGCCAGCAGTGTGCCCTGGTGGCCAAGAGGGCCAATGACATCTTGGCCTGCATCACGAGTAATGTGGCCAGCAGGACCAGGGAGGTGATCTTAGCCCTCTGCTGGGCCCTGGTGAGGCCTCACCTCAAGTCCTGTGTGCAGTTCTGGGCCCCTCACTACAGAAAGAACATGGAGCTACTGGAGCATGTCCAGAGAAGGGCAAGAAGCTGGTGAAGGGTTTGGAGCAGATGGCTTAGGAGGAGTGGCTGAGGGAGCTGGGGGTGTTCAGCCTGGAGAAAAGGAGGCTGAGGGGAGACCTTATCACTCCCTATGACTACCTGAGAGGAGGCTGCAAAGAGGTGGGGATTGGTCTATTCAGTGAAGTTACAAGTGACAAGACAAGAGGTCATGGCCTCAAGTTGTGCCAGGGGAGGTTTAGACTGGGTGTTAGGAGGAATTTCTTCACTGAAAGGGTTGTAAGGCATTGGATCAGGATGCCCAGGGAGGTGGTGGAGTCACCATCCCTTGAGGGCCTGCAGAGTCATATAGTACTTAGGGATATGGTTTAGTGAAGGACTTGTTAGTATTAGGTTGAGGGTTGGACTCTGTGATATTGAAGGTCTGTTCCAACCAAGGTGTGAATTTAAAAGGGTGTAATAATAAATTTGCTTTTACCTCTTTCTCATGGCTGTTTCTGTGAACTCCCTAAATTAATAAACTGTTGCAGGAGTTCACTGGCCAGCTCCAAGCTGAGAGCAGCAGTTGAGAGTTCAGCCCTTGCAGGCACAGTGCCACTTTTTGCCTGATGCACCATGCAGAAGACAGGTTGCTTTTCAAATTCATTGGTACACACGGTGGAAAAAATCCTTTTGGAGCTAACAACCTCCTGATCCAATCACAGGGTGTGAGTGCAGTACATTACATTCCAAAGTCTAAGTTTGGGACAGCACGAACACTTAAAAGCAGGCTGTTGGAGTGCTACAGTTGAGGGACAAAGTAGGAGAGGGAGAGAGGCTAGAATAGTGGAAGATATTCACTGTATCTTTTAAGTGTTAGATTCTCGTTTTTTTCTCAGAATATAAAAAAATCTTTTTTTTTTTCTTCTCAAAAAGTCTTCCATTCTGTGAGAATCCTGCTACACATTTGGAATATACTCCGATGCAGCAGAATATTTAAGCTTACTACACTTCCTCTCTACATGTTTTTCTTTCAGCATCTCATAGAGGTTTCCCCACATATAAAAATTAATAATATATTTAAAATATAATTAATACATTATATGCAAAACTAGTAAGTAGGTTTTTGTTAGAATTAGGAGGGAAGGAGCTTGCTAACATGACCACTCATAAGATCTCTAAGCAGTACTTGCACCAGTAGTTAAAGTCATAGTCCAGAAATTTTTGGAGAGAAATCCAAGTTGCTAAAAAAGAATTAATATTCAACAAATATTTATTGTATTGCAACCCCAGAGGGATGGCACAGAGGCAGGGTAAGGAGACACTGAATAAACAGATACATTGATTTGCTTATTTTGTCAACTCAGTCAAAATAGTGAGTTGCTTCTGGCTGCTGTACACTTGAACCCTTCCTGTCTGAGTGAAACACCTAATTAATTTCTTTCTTATTCTGAATTCCCTCTGGAGCCTGTCCCTTGAAGAGGAGAGTCTGCAGATTCTCTGTGCTACTGAGAAATCCCTAAGGAAGTGAAGGAGAGGGCAAAAGAAGATGGGGAGAAAATAAATTTGCTTGCACTTGTGGCTGTGCAAAAATAGAGGAAACAGCTGGGAGAGATGAGAACAAGGAAGTGAATGCTCCTTAAGTTGCCATGTGTGGGTGGTTCTGATATGCCGTCAGGAGCATTGTTTCTGAAATTTGTCTCTACAAAAAGGTTACTAAATTGCACTATTCTTTCAGAGCTTTTTTGGCTCTAAATTACTTTCTGGGCCAACATCGGTAGGTAGGTCAACTGTTTCACACACTACCTTCCTTGCTTTTATCAGTGCCAACTGTGAAAGTTCATGTGGATAAACACCTAGCAAAGCCACTCCTTCAAGAGCTGAATGCAAGGCAGGGAGCCCCAGGTGGTCAGATGGTTCTCTGTGAATTAGCAGCACTCATTCTGGGAACTGCTAATGGACTCCAGACTGTCGTTCAGCATCTCTAGTGCAGTGCTTCTCAGGAAATAAAATGAAATATGGCAGATGTCCTGCTGATATAAATGGCCATAGCTCTGCAGAGGTTTAGGAAGTGGTGGGTGACTCATCTAAACTAGGCTTTTAGATGCTGTCACATTATGCATTTATGATAATTTACTATAATTGTCTTTCTGATTGGTGTTGGTGGTCTAGTTTTGCTGGAGAAATGCTTGTCAGCAAGAAGACATGGTTTTTTTAGGATGCCAGCAACGAAGAGTGCCAGAACGATGTGCATGATGCAAATATATTCCCTTCTTCCCTAAGGGATCCAGGATAATAAGCTTTATATGCAATGCAATTACATTTCTGAATCTCCTAAATGCAAGAATGGAAATTTTTTCTGCTTCTGTCTGTATTACTCTCCTAATGGGAAATAGGTTTAGAATGATACATGTTCA
>NW_009951862.1:641829-650905 GCF_000747805.2 Chaetura pelagica | reverse complement strand
AGCAGGACTTTATTATGACGTTTAAAATACTATTATGAACTGTTTAAAGTACTGTTATGAGCATGGCTGTAACTTTTTAACTGTAGTGTTCAGGTGACTTGGCCTGAGACCAAAACAGGTTGCTTTGATCACCAAAGTTACCTCTGTTGTTCAAGTCAAAAAGTCAAGCCCTTTATTTTCCAACCTTAACAGTTAACCTTAACAATTGGACAAAAGGGTGTTTTTAGTTTGATTTTTTTTATGTAGTCTGCAGTTGAGTGAAATGATAGTGATTGTTGGATGTAGGACTACTTGCAAACCAGTTCTCCGTAGTTTGTAACAGAAAATGCTCTCCTAATCTTCATCACTGCTAAGCTGTGACAGTAACTGGTACTTTATATTGCACGTCCTTTCTATCAGGCTGAACTACAGCACCTCAATTTTGGCAGAGCAGAGTGACTAATGTAGCGCTAGCCACTTTTAACCTAGACACTGAGTACTCTGGTGAGATTTTGCTTCATTCATTCTTGCAGATGTGTACTTTGTATAGCAGTGTGATCTTGCTCAGGTTGCGTGAAGAAGTTACAAATTCTTATCTGCCCAATTCCATAATAGTTCTTGTGTGTAGACATGCCCTAATACTTATTCTGCATGTGGATAATGGAGATACTGGTATAATTTAGTATTAATAGTGTATCACCATTGACTTGCTTGATATTCTTCTGTCTGACTGAAGGAACCTACATCAAAGGAGGCTGTAAAGGAAACAAAGCAAGGTATGAACCACGACAGAAATTAAGCTTCTCTGGAGGCAATTCCAAAGGCCATTAAATGAACTATTTCTATTTATGAATCTATTTCTGTCCTGCCAGCCAGGCCTGTTTTTCCCCAGACCAGAACCTAAGATCAAAAGCACACTGTTAAAAACCTTGCCTAACAAGGGAAGAGGTGGAGAGCTGCTAGTATTAAATCAGGAGGACATGCTGTGTAAAGATGGACAGCTTTCAATGCTCTGGAGCCAGCACAGGCTGGGTACATTTCACTGAATCACAGACTGATTTGGGTTGGAAGGGACCTTAAAGATCATCCAGTTCCAACTCCCCAGCATGGGCAGGGACATCTCCTACCAGACCTAGTTGCTCAGAGCCTCATCCAACCTGCCCTTCAACACTTCCACAGATGGGGAATCCACAGCTTCCCTGGGCAACCTGTTCCAGTGTCTCACCACCCTCACACCGAAGAATTTTCTCCTGATGTTTAACTTAAATCTCCCCTCTTCCAGTTTTAATCCTTGGAATCCACACTAACAGCTACAGCTTCAGGTTTCACTCAGACAACAATGAAGATCAGGACTAAGGAGAATGCCTTCCCTATGACTGTGGCTGGCAGGTGGGAAGAAGTCTGTGGTAGGTTGACAGCCCCGTTTAGTTCTATGCTGGGACACATTTAGTGAGAGCTATATTCTGAGCTATAATGACACTATGGCCTGTAATTGCAGTTGGAGGGGAAGCAGTTGAGGATATCAGCAACAAGGTGTGTGTGCATAGACTAGAAAAAACACGGAACAAACTCCAAACAAATTTAATATTGAAAACAGAGCTTTTGCTTTTGGAATCTACATTTTGAGTCTTAATTATTTATGTTGACGAAAGGGTCTGGCTTGGCAGATCCAAAGATTTGTCTTCTGTTTGTTCAGGCAATGTACAGTGCATGTGATAGTCATAAAACTATTCCCTGTGCAGTACAATAGTGCATTTCTCTGCAGATGCAAGTGACAGATTCTTGCCTATAGTGACTTTCTGTTCAGTCTTCCCACACAACTGTAATTTAAGTCAACTGAGGGGTTCTCAGTCACACAGCTATGCCTGATTTCCAAGTCAAGAATGTGCGTTACCTGGAAGATCACTTTCAGATTTGGTTTTAGGTGCTGTTGAATTTGAGCTCAAACTCAGCAGGTAAACAGTAAAAGGGTTTGGTCAAGATTAGAAGGTTACTTGTTCTTTCTTAGAACTAACAGTTTTAAAACGTGCAACTTAATTGTCCTGATATTGAAGTCAAAGCTATTTTTGCCCTTACAGCGAGGAGAAGACTAGGCTGGGTTAAAGTAATTTACATGAGAATAACTAGATTGCTACTATGAGTCAGAAATGATTGTCATTAAAACAGGAGAAATCTTCACTTTTTTTTTTTTTTTTACTATAGTAAAAATTTAAATTACAAATAGTTGCTTAGAAGAATGATAATTGTGATTACATGCATATGGAAGGTAAGTGGTGTCTGGTGCTGTGGATTTATGATGGGACAGGTTTTTTGCTCCCTGACAGTTTCTGGGCAATCATAGAATGGTTAGGGTTGGAAGGGACCTTCAAGATCATCTAGTTCCAACCCCCTTGCATGAGTAGGGACACTTCCCACTAGACCAGGTTGCTCCATCCAACCTGCCCTTGAACACTTCCAGGGATGGGGCTTCCACAGCCTCCCTGGGCAACCTCTCACCACCCTCACAGGAAAGAATTTCCTCCTAATGTCTAACCTAAATCTTCCCCTCTTTTGGCTTTAATCCATTTCCCCTTGTCCTCTCACTACAAGCCCTTGTGAAAAGAATTGAGGTTAAAGCAGTTAATCATGTTTAGGGTCCGACCCTGAAGTCATTGTTCTGAAAGTCCCATTGATTTACCTGGAAACTTGCATTGCTTACTCAAGGAGTGAGCTTTATAGGATTGTTTACCATAGTCTTTCAAACCAAGTTATAATTAGGGAACAAAAATGCTCCTGAGAAATTCTTCCTGAGATGCAGTACAGTCATTTCAGCAGCTTCGATTTATGACTAAATGGAGCAGCAATACCATAGAATGAATATATTTTAAAGCCATGTTCTTTAACTGAGCCCCAGTTTATGAGCTACACTACAGTTTACTCAAAAAACAGGCTAGAGCCTTCCCTTGAAACAACTTTTTTTTTTTTTTCACTTTTTTTTTTTCTTCTTCTTTTTTTAATTTCAAAGAGAGGAAGTATATATTTCATCTACTTGCAAGGTGTCTTGGAGACGTTTTCCACTCCGGAGAGTAGAAACCGTAACAGTGAGCCACTACAGCATCCCTAAAGTGCCACAGGATGGCAGCCTTTTGGAGTAGCGTTCTGATATTCTATAGAAAATCCTGCAGTTCCATTTTCTGCCTGAGAACGGAAGACCGTACTATCTTTGTGGCTTACTCTTTTGCTACCGAAACAATTGCCCCGTTGCATCAAGAGCAATTAAATATGGTTGTGGAGTGCTAGTTCTGGGTTTCTGCTTCAACCTACACTATGCTTAATGAAGTTTAAAAGGTTAGTATCTTTTTTTCCCCTGCAGGTGGTTGGTTGCTTTTGTCCCCTTCCCTCTTATCTCCTTCAAGTACTTTCACTGACATTTTCTTTAATAGGGATTGCAACTTTAAGAAATACTTTTAATTCAAAAAGCCATTATTACTGTTGGTTGTTGCAGAAGGGATCCATACACCTGTGAAAGTCTCTTAAGATTGTCACAGACAGTGAAGGAATTGTGTTCCTGTGGAGCTGACTGCCTACATAAACTGTGCAGCAGGGACAGTCTGACCTCAAAATTGAAACAACCTCAATACCCATAGAAAAAAATAATTTAATCGGTTCCACACACGTCTGCAACTGTGTCATGGGACAAAAATTGCAAACAGGCCATTTGGTATGAGCAGGATCAAAAAAGATTCCTGAATACATGATTGTGATGTAAAATGACAGCTTTGAGTCTACACTGGAGTTGATGATTGTGTTAATTCTAAAAACTAATGAATGAAATGAGAAAAACAACAACTTTCATATAGACCAACAGATGTTACTTGATTGCTTTCTGTATATTCTTGCTTCTCCAGGAAAAGTTCTGTTGATACACAGTATTTGTCCTCAGAAAGTGTGCTGATTTATAATTAGAAGAGTCTAGTTAGAGACACGTAATTGACAAGCTGTGCAGCCAAGCAGGTGTGTGCAGGTGGCTTCTATCTCAGGTTGACCAGCAGGTGACACCTTTCTTCCAAATTTCTAAGTTATCTTGAGGAACACCAGACACCAACCTGTAATGCACAGCGTTGGATATACTACATTGAAATGCTATGTTAATAATTTAAGCTAAAAGAAATCTCATTAAAGTGAAAGATTAACTTACAGTACAGTGCCATGACTGTGGTATTTTAAAAAATCCCTCAGTTTTATTCACTGTAGCCTGTTGTCACTTGTGGGGAGTGACAGCAAAGGGAATGCTAAGAAAGGCCAAAGCCATCAGCAGGGGAAATATCCCAAATCCTAATAAATTTTCAGTTAACTAAGACTGTAACAACACAAAAGAGAAGGGGAAAATCCAGAAAAAATAAAATAAAAGAGTACCAGGACTTGGATTCTCTTCTACTTAAGCTCTAGTGAAATCCTTTGCTCAACCTGACTTCATAAAAACACAGTGCACAATAAAACTGATTAATAGAAAGTATTTTTGGAAGTCTTGAAAGCCTTAGCTTTCATTAGCCTGCAGAAAATCACATTATTTATTTCTAATACCACAGTGCCTAAAGCTTTATCAAGAAGCATGATGACACTGAACTAGGCAATGGACAGACAGAATTAAGATGCAAATTAAATCCCAGAGGGTGTGATAGTTTATACCAATTGCTATGGCAGATTTGTCTACAGTTATCTATTAGACATTGGGACTGCCTCAAGTAAAGTTATTCTTAAGAAAGATTGGTCATGTATTAGTAGTCAATAACAGATGTAGCCACTGAATTCAAGTGCGGCTTATTTCTTTTTTTTTTTTCTTGAGCACAAATGTGAACATAAAAAACCAAAAAGACACAATATTTGCTAGTTTCACTACTTGAAACCAATTGATGTAGCACACACTGAACTGACCAAAAAAGTCAAACCCTGCATTTTCATGCAGCTCCAAGAATGTAATTTCCCTCCTATAAGTAAAACTGCAAATTTTGTTTTTTAAATTGACATTATCTTTGAAGGCTAGATGAGAACATGAGTGAAATGAGACAGAGGAACAGACACTGACATGGTAAGCAAGGCAGGAAAGAGAGGCTGGACCAGATGTGAAGCAGTACATTTACAGTGCAGCTACTGCCCATGTCAGGTTGATGGTCCAGAACAGAGGGGTACTTGTGTTCACAGACATGGCCAAAATCCAACTTAGAAAAAGCAAAATATCTGTATGACTATTAAGAATTTTTGAAGGTGATATTCTGGTGCAGAGAATTATCCATTAACTTAAACTTCTGTTAAATGCATGAATGTATATTTGCATGCATTTGTCCTCCAAAATTATTTCAATAGGATAATTGTCTTCCAGGCACAATAGGCTTGCAATGCTGTGAATAACCTCTCCAGAGCTTAACAGCTGCACTTGAGATGCCTTTTTTCTCCACCAAGCTACAAATCTCACAAGAAATAAGGTAGCTTATTCAGTTTCTGCCCACCAGGTAAAACTATGTTACTTAGGAATTATAGTTGTTTAGTGCCAACAACTCAAACCTAAATTGAGTGGCATTTCCTTGCAATTCCAACGTCTCAGAAGAGAAAGAAGGAACTGCTGCCCTGGGAAGAATCTATTTAAGCTTTGAGCAGAATGGTCTGAAAACAAAAGCATAAGATCCACTAATAAAGACACACAGAACTATCGACTAATCTACTTATACAAGCCATTTTCTTTAAATAAGAAATACGTGGTAGTATTTTATAAACCTAAATTAGATTAATATCAATATACACTCATCTGACCCTTTGGTGCACTCAATCTCCATTTCGTTCAGGTTCCTTACAATACATGCACCTGGATATCCCACTTACTGTACTTTTTATTAAGAGACTAGAGAGGATTGTACTAAGGTATTATATAATCAGTCACTGGGGAAGAAACCCAACTCACTGTACCCTTGTAGGATAAACTGTCATTGAATCACAGAATTGTTTTGGTTGGAAAAGACCTTTAAGATCATTAAATCCCCTCAATCTAAAACACTGCCAAGTCCAGCACTGAACCATGTCCCAAAGCACCATGTCTACAAGACTCTTAAATCCCTCTAGGGATGGTGAATCAACCTCTTGCTCCAATGCTTGACAACCCTTTCAGTGAAGATATTTTTCCTAATATCCAATCTAAACCTCCCCTGGCACAACATGATGCCATTTCCTCTTGTCCTATCACTTGTAACTCAGAAGAAGACACCAACACCCACTTTGCTATTATCTCAGGCTCATTTTCTCCAGGCTAAATGACTCTGCAGTTCTCCCAGACACTCCTAAGACCTGTTCTGCAGACATCCAGATAATTGATAAAGATATTTAACAGGAGTGGCCCAAATACTGTGCCCTGGGGAGCACCACTTGTGTCACACAAGTGATGGTAATTATTTAGAAAGAGGTGATTCTGACAGCATCTTCCTGGATTTTCTCATATGCTGTCTTCAAACTCTGACATTATGAAACAATCATATCCTTCCTATTTTCCTTTTGCCTGTCCACGGAGTATAATAGCTATACTACCATTGGGACAGCAGAAAGTTTTTTTTATTTTCTCCTTCTCTTGATCATGTAAGCCAAGGAGAACTAGTCCTTCACAATTTGTTTAAAGTCCTTGGAAAAAAACAATTCAGTTATGTTAAGAACGATGCTATTCCTAACATATAATCTGTGCACAAAGGGAGTGCAGTATCTGGGTTTATGGGGCACTGGGGGCCAGAAGCACTTGTCTCTCTCAGAAAGAATATTCCTCATCTGAGAGAAACCAGCATGATGGGGTTTTTTGGGAAGTCAGCTCTCAGCTAACCCACAAGTGTGTTCAGAAAGCACCCACTGCACATTTGGCATATGGAGAAACCAGGGCACACGGGAGACTTGTGCAACCAAGAGTTAGAAGCGTGCCTAAGACACACACCCTGGGCCTTGGAAGGTGAGAAAGGCTTGTGGTTTGTTGGTAATTGAGGTGTAACATATTAATTGTGAACCACCTTCCTACTGGGTGGTAGGTCTTCTGGGGAGCTTGAAAATTGGGAGGATGGGGGAGGAAGAGCAGCTGCCCAACACTCCTGCTTTTCTGTGCAGCCAGAGCCATAGTATCACAAACTGGTGAAGCACAGGCTTCAATTAAGTGCTGAGACGTAGTCTTCTTAAAGATTTCTGGGTGGACTACCTTCTGCCCAGCTGTGGTGATAGTCCCAAAATAAAAAAACAAATGCTGGTATGGCTGAATTGCTGGTAGCAGAAGCTTCAATTATGAGAAGTACAGGCATTAACTTACAATGACTTAGTTTCAGCCTACTGAAGTCACCTGAGGCAGAAATTACTTTAATGCACTTTTCTAAAGACATTTTATCTAACAGATTCATCACCAGGGAGAATTAAAAATGACATAGCCACAGAAATTTATGGTACACTAACATTTTCAGATTAATTATAAGGAAGTCAAATTATTCTTTCCAATTTGAAAACGTATCTATCCATATTCAATATGTAGTAGCTAAATTTTTGCTTGTTTAAAGTATAGTCTGGAAATCTGGCTTTGGGAGGTGTCATCACTCAAAACAAATCTAAGGAGAAAAAAGTTGTCCCCATAATTGTCACTTTGGCTTTCAAAATGGATGTGCAAACTTAGTTTTTAAAAAGTTGCAAGTTTGGGGTCATTTGTTTTTTGTTTGTTTTTTTTTTTTGAGTTCCTGTTGAAATATGAAGTTGCAGCACTGTGATTTCCCAAAAACTAACAAAGCTATAGAACACCTTGGTGTTTACATTTTCTTTCTTGCATGGAAGTGTTAACAACTTTGTAGACAAAGGCTTTTAGCAAAACCTTATCCTAACAACCATTTGTACAAGCATGAATACACTAGTAAGGAAAAAAATTTACTACACACGTCACGGTCTATTTCTTGCACATATGTGGTATTTGTAGTCCAGTAAAACACGCTGGTAAAATTGAACTATGGAACAGCTGCTGGCAACTCTATCAAGAAGGACCCCGGATATCGACTATGTAAATCAGTGGATGGTAAAGGCACGCATACTACAAAACCAGAGGTATGACCCAGACTTGCAGACTCTTAGAAGACCATTTTTAATATCTAATTAATTCTGAAAGAATTCATTGCGCTTCATATAGATTAACTGCTAGAGAAACAGGCTACCAACAGCATCTTATAACGTATTTTTATCAAGTATTATGTATTTCAAATAATATATTTAACTCAAAAGCTCCCTATTTCTTGCTTCTTACTCTTTTACAAAGTCAGTACCTTCCTGGACAGCATAAAAATTTCAGCATCTCAGAGATGGTAAAGCAAGGTATGTTTTCAGTGCTTACCTTCATTGTTTTAGCTCTTGTAGGTTCTTTCCAGTTACTTACTTCTCAGCTTGCTGTTGAACTTGTATGCACATCCTAGGTCATCATACACTGCCTAGTTATGTTGAACTTGGAGTTGAGGCCAAAATATTTTACTGGCTTCAGGCACTTGAATTTTAATTATTTGCTATTATTAGTCTGGCATCCTCATTATTTAGATTTCAGTTCAATGTGGAACTCAAAACAACAAGCAGGCTGGAAAGTCACTTCCTCAAGTGTTTGTGGAACGGACAAAGCTGAGTGAACATAAAGAACTTTCCTGGCGTTTCACACTCGGACACGCGTTACATTTTTATTATTTGCTGCATGAAATCACTTAGTGAAACACGGGGAAGAAGATCCACAAGACTTACTGCGCTGCCACAGCTCCAGCCCAGGGCCGCCCCTCAGGCCACGGACGGTAAAGATGCCATCGGGTGCCACTCTTTTAGGAAGGAAAAAGCCTGAAGAAGAAGAAAGTCTAGTCCACAGCTTTTTTTTGGAGATTTACAGGCTGCGACATCTTCTGCCGCATCTTCAAACAGCCCAGGTGCGATGGGCGAAGGTTCTGGGCTTTAACCTCCACGCTCTGTTGTTGTTTAGCTTTCTTAACTGCCGCTTGTAGAAGGCGACTTGAAGAAGCAGGGCCATTATCTGCTCTTTTTAGCACTTCATTACCTGGCGTTGCAGGTCCGAGCCTGTCAGAAAAGGGCTTGA
>NW_009951862.1:628256-641348 GCF_000747805.2 Chaetura pelagica | reverse complement strand
CGGGCCTGGCGAGGTCCGTCAGCTCCAGGACCCCCCCTCATCTTTCTCCGCATCCTCTCGCCCGGCCCCTGCCTCCCTCAGGCTGCTGGTTGCGGCTGAAAGCGCAGGGGTGTGTCCCGGTTTTCGATTTGGATGGAGCTGGTGGATTTTTTCAGGCTGTTTCGGTCAGTATCAGCTGGGTAAAATGAACCTGTGTTTGGTTTCTTGCGTTTCCTCTGTGTGTTTTGTGTTGCATATTAGAATTGGTAGTTTTGATCTGATATATACTTGAAAGGTGGCTATAAGAAGGCTGGGGAAGAGCTGTTCACAAGGACATGTAATGATAGGACAAGGGGTGATGGTTTCAAGCTGGAGAAGGGTAGAGTGAGGTTGGACATCAGGAAAAAGTTCTTTACTATGAGGGTGGTGGATCCCAGGAACAGGTTGCCTAGAGAGGTGGTGGAGGCCCCATCCCTGGAGACATTCAAGGTCAGGCTTGATGGGGCTCTGAGTAACGTGTTCTAGTGTGAGATGTCCCTGCTTATTGGAGGGGGGCTGGACTAGATGGCCTTTAGAGGTCCCTTCCAAGCCAAGACATTCTATGATTCTATGATCTATTCCATGATGCTTGTCTGGCACACAAGTTTTTGTGGTAGTGTGCCTTATAATACACATTTTGTTTTCTTTTTAATGTTAGGTTCTCTACTACAAGCCATTTATGATGCTATAAAAATAAATCTGTGGCTTTGCTACCATGTTACATACAGTTGCAACTGTGGCATCCCATAGCCTGAGTTAGATGACAGGCTTTGAGACATCTTTCATTTAGCTTTACTTTATATTAAACAATTTAGATGGTTCTAATTGAATTCAGAATACTCATATATAGCTGTAAGTATACAGTTTCCCAAAGAGACACTTCAAAATAAGTCACCTGAGAATAAGAAAAAGTAAAGGAAACAGCTGCTCCTGTTGAACACAATCTATGTAATTTTCAAAGTCTTAGTTTACATTCTCATTTTCAAACTTTTAAAGTCAGTAGTTGAATTTCATGCATATGTCTTGGAAAGCGGAGGCTTGGTATTGCATAAACCCCCAGATTTAGAGTTGTGGGTTTGAATTTTTAACAGTCTAAACCTGTGGTTTCCCTGTGAACTTGTCAGACATTATTCAGACTCAGCATTTGTTTTTGCATTAGTCATTGTAGATTCATCTTAGCCCATGATCAGGGTTTTCCTAGACTTGCTTTAATGTTCATCTTCTAAAAAAATTTTTTTCAGAGTAATTGCCAGTTAAGGATAAGGAAAGAACTCTCTGCAGGGTTTTGTTGGTTTTTTTTACTTCAACTAGCTTTTCCAGAGCTCTCTCAGAGCAGGCTAATGTGTGATGGGATTTCAAGTCTGGTTTGTACACTGAAGAGAGACTGCTTAATACGGTGATGGGATTTCAAGTCTGGTTTGTACACTGGAGACTGCTTAATACATATTTTTGACAGTGACTGACCAGTGATGAAATGCAGGTGCATCTTGAGTGCAAATAATACATCTTCTGACAAAAAAAACCCCTGCTTATTTCAGGAAATTCAGTTAAGCTGTGTAATTTTGGGGGGAATTCAGATGCCAGCGATGCAAAGAATTTCCTATTGTTCATTTTAAGGGACTGATGTTACACACACTTCTCAGACAAAAATGCAGCCCTCCATGGTGTCTGTAAGATCCAGACACCTTGGTCTTGAGGCTGACCTCTCTGAAATGGGGTAGTTATGAATGCAGAATTGGATCTTCATCATCTTCAATAACTTAATGCTTGGCACATCAAGGACAAGGCGGTCAGAACTTCCCCTAGAGGCTGTCAGATTCTGCAGATACGTAGTAGGGCTGAATGCAGTGACTTCCATGTCCTCCATATGTGTTGAGATTTGACAGCACTTCATCTCCTCCTACCACAGACTGTTGTGTGAGGGATTCTGCTGCTCCTATGAGAATGCTTTTATATATATGTAATTCCTTTTGGCAAAAGTGAATTTAAGTAGAGTTGAAGAATTGGCTCATTGTTGATAATGCCTGTATTAAAAGTTTAACAGTTCATTCAAGTAAATAAATGTTGAAGAATAAACAAACAAACGAACAAATTTCTGTTCGTCCATGAAACAATTAATTTTAAATCAAAGTTCTCAGTAGATGTGGTTCTACTGGCTGTACGCCCTGTTCCCTGTACGAGGTTTTTGCACTCAAAAAATGGAAATGGCAACATGCCATATACTATATATTAAAATTTCACTGTTATAAAAGCAAGGGGAAAAAAACACTTTGCAGTGCTTTTTCACTTACTATTCAGTGCCAGCTGGCAGTGTGAAACTGGAAATGCTATAGGTTAGTCTTTTATATTTGGTCTTGGTTGATGACTAATAAATAATAGGTCCATCTTCCTTGGTACCTTTTATCCTAGTATCTTGAACTGTTTCCATCCACTCTGCCTGTGTAAGGTAAGTATTTAATTAAATAAGCCCACAGCAGGTGTTGTGAAGCAGGCTTGTATTATACTGTTTCTGTACATAACTGCTGACACACACAGGTGTTAGTGCCAGTCTATCTGTGGAACACTGCTTGCAGCCTGTACCCTGTTTTGTTGATCATAATAAAAATGAAGTGGAAAGATAAGGTCTCACTTTCTCTAGAAATGCAGCCCTTAGCCTATGCCAAGGGAATGATTTTTTTTTTACATAGCTCACGTTCTTTAAAATAGATGCCTTGGTGTTTTCAGCACATTCAAGAACTGCCTGTGCATAGCTTTCCATCTTAATTCTTCATGCCATTGTAGCGGTAGGTTGTGATCATAATTGGGATTCTCTTGTACTTACACAAACATCAGTGTTACTTCTGTATCCCCAGCCTAAGAAGACCATTAATTTGAATCAGGGAGAGGCAATTTAGAAACATCTTCCTCTGCATTTATGTGTTAAAATCTTGTATTTTTTTTACCTATTTGCTTTTGCCTTTTTAAGGTGGTGTTAACTCCCTTCCAACCTCTGTTTCTGTCTGATTAACTTCTGTAGGTACTGTTCCTCTTGTGTTCCTTCTTTTCTCATAGAAAGATAGCAAGTTTAAAGAAATATGCTGCATGTTTTAAGACATGAAGTAGCAGTGAAGACCAATTTTACTGTATTAAGGAAAAGATTTGCGTAGCACTTGACAAATGGTCTCCCTAAGGCCTTGAAGCTTGTCATTACTGTCTGAGTGTTTCAGAGCAGACCCTATGTGCATGATACAGAGAGCAGTGGGATATGAAGGTGTGCATGGGCTTGAAGGACTTAAGTAGCAAAAACCAAGAGGTATGTGGGAGTATGAAGGTTATGACAGCAGTGTTTCAAAGTCCTCTAGTTAGTGTAGGTGTCTTCAGAATGATGATGCAGATTAATGCCAGCAAAAGTTCTTGCCTCTGTTATTAACAGTTATTAACTGAAGCACATGCAAGTTTCCAGTTTGCAGTCATATAATGTATATTGATTTGGGTACCGAACGCTGTTGACTATGGTAGATCTATGAGTTGGAATGGTTTTTCTTCTGATCTGCATGAGTAGTAGGATTTTCATGGTATGCGACCAGTGAAGATTGTGCTTGTTGGAAGACATCTCTTTCTCTGTTTTCCTACAAGAATAAACAAATCAAAGAATTATAGGATGGTTTGAATTGGAAGGGCCCTTAAAGATCATCTAGGTCCAACCCTCCTGCAGGGACACCTCCTGCTAGGTCAGGTTGCTTGAAGCTCCATCCAACCATGTCTTGAACACTTCCAGGGATGGGGCTTCCACAGCTTCCCTGGGCAACTTCTGCCAGTGTCTCACCACCCTCACACTAAAGAATTTCTTTTTAATGTCTAACCTAAATCTCCTCTTAGTTTTGGTCCGTTGCCTCATGTCCTCTCACTACAATGTGTAGTAAACCTTTTTTGGTAGGAGGCCACTGGGCTTCCATGATATAAGCTTACAGTTTTGAGCTGTGCAGTACTAGTATTTTCTGGCTTTGCTCTTTCATTGCATTGTATGATCGTGTATCTATGTATATAGTTATTCATATATAGTTATTTACACTGTATTTCATGCTGCACTGAGATAAATGGAGAAAGTCAGAGTGATGCAGACTAGCTTGGACGTAGGGGATGACTCCTCTTAGTGCTGTATGTAGTGATGTGTGTAACATACTATGTAGGAGCAAAACCGTCAGTGAGATCTTTTAGTTCCTGCCCAAAGCTGGTGTGCAGTCATAGCCATTCTGAAACACTCTGGCAAAAATGGAAAGCTGAAGTAGTGTCTTTTTCTCTCCACATCTAGAAGCCAAATTATATCATATTCAGCTGTAAAGAAACTTCTCTGAACTGCCTAAGAATTAGAAAAGTTCTAATTAAGATCATTGAAAGATCTATTAAGATCATTGAAATCTAAATATTCTTTGAAGTCCTTCTTGGGGATATCAACAATTTGGAACCTGAAATAGTAATGATCATGTCTTCAATCTACTTCACTGTAATCTTTGCTGACCTGAGCACTGTTTTTCCATACTGACATGTGTGCAATGTGAGGAAAAAGTCTTGCTCATAAAGATTTGCTAGGATAGGTTTTGCAGTGAATAGTAACATTGCTTCTGTGTTTATCTGTCTGGAAAATGGAAAAATTCTAAATATGGGTTTCTGCAGTTCTCTGGAAATTGATCATAAAACTTGTATGACATATTCAAATAAAAACAGGGGTTTGTCTGCTACCTTTTGTGGATTACTAGTGTCTGTGCAAAAAGGGCTGATATATATATATGGCTATGTATGCATGTATATGATAAAAAATAGAGTATAAAAAAAAATAGACATGTTTTGCCATGCATTTTCTGGGAAAGATGAAAAAATGTTATTGTTGGTTATTTTTTTTAGATCTGACTGCCTTTTCAAGAAGAGATACAATTACATAAAGAAGATTTGGTGGGTGCACTTCACTGTGGTGTCATCTTTTCTGTGAAGATGTAAAAATGGACCAACTAGTCCTGTGGTAAGTTATTACTGGCAAAAAGCAAAGAGGAACAGTAAGCGTTACTGAGTAAAAATAGCATCTCTGGTTACAGAAATGTTAAATGTTGCAGACGGCAACTCTGGAATCTGCGTTCCCAGCACTTTATTTTAGGCATTGAGATTCCAGTCTTGCTAGGTTTTGCACTTTTGTGGCCTGGAAAGGACTGAAGAGTTACACAAGGTTTTTGTTTAAAAGAAATCTCTGGAGTCACCAGGATAACTACTCTGCAATGGCATTCATTCAGCTGATCGTGTCAGAACCAGTCTGCTCTGATAAACTCTCAGAACACTTCCAAGGAATGTAAACCAGGATGTTAACAGTTTAAATAAGCTAGATGCACAAGTAGATAGAGAAAGCAAAGTTAGCAGTTTGTTAATAGCAAATAAAGCTATCATCGGAGGGAAAGGAGAACAGCCTTGAGGAGAAGAATCTGGGGGTGTTGGTCAATGAAAATCTCAATGAGAGCTGGCAATGTGTGCTTGCAGCCCAGAAAGGCAACTGTGTCCTGGGCTGTATCAAAAGCAGCATGACCAGCAGGGCCAGGGACAGGATTTTCCCCCTCTACTCTTGTGAGACCCCACCTGGAGTCCATAGTCCAGCTCTGGAGCCCCTATGCAGGAGGGACATAGAGCTGTTGGAACAAGTCCAGTGGGGGGCCATGAAAATGATCAGAGAGCTAGAGCAGCTCTGCTCGAGCCAGGCTGAGAGAGCTGGGGAGAAGGCTCTGAGGAGACCTCATAGTGGCCTTCCAGTGTCTGAAGGGGCTGTAGGAAAGATGGGGAGGGACTGTTTACAAGTGCTTGTAGAGAGAGGACAAGGCGGAATGGATCAAAACTGGAAGAGGGGAGATTTAAGCTAAACATTAGAAAGAAATCTTGAGTGTGAGGGTGGTGAGACACTGGAACGGGTTGCTGAGGGAAGCTGTAGAAGCCCCATCCCTGGAAGTGTCCAAGATCAGGTTGCATGGGGCTGTGAGCAACCTGGTCTGGTGGGAGGTGTCCCTGCCCATGCTGGGGGGTAGGATCTAGATGATCTTGAAGGTCCCTTCCAACTCAAACCATTCTATGATTGTGTGATTTGCTGGTTCTGCTATCCAAGGGTCTGACTTTTACTCTTTTAGATCCAGAAACACTTGAATTATCTTAGCTGGTTGAAGGCAAACTGCTTCAATCTTGTGGTCAGTGGGCTAATGGAAGCAGTCCTGGAGATGTTGCTGGCTTATTTGCTAATTTGCCATAAACGTTTTGCTTAAAGGTATGTCTAATAAGTTTAATAATATTTGGGGGGAAAAAAAAGAAAAAAAAAAAAAGCCAATCAAACCTGGCATGCCCATTTTGCAATAATAATTAGATTTTAAAGGTTTGCTTCTTTTGGAAGTTGCTAAATGAAGGAAGCAAGCCAAAAAACAGGAGAGAGAAAAAAGTGAAAACACTGCAGAAGGGGGCTATAGGATGAATGTGCATAGCTAAAACAATCCCCACAGTATATTAATTCTTAGCACTGAGATAGAGAGATGCAGTGCTGTATTTCTCTCTAAGGTCGCCAGTTGTTTAACTATGATTTAGAGCCTTACTTTCTCTCTAGAAGGCAGATCGTAGAATTTTCTGCAAATCCTTACTTTGGTTTAATTTTTTTTTCTTCCCATCAGTCAAATCTTTATTTTAGTAGTTAATCATCTTTAACTTTGAACTGTCTTTTGACTTAGTAAGGAGAAAGAACACTTTCTCCCTGAAGTGCTTTTTCTTTTCTTCCTGATGAAAACATAGTATGCTGCTGCAGTTCCTCTTCAGTGAAATAAATGGATGATTTACAGGAATAATCCTTGGAATTGGCCTCTGCCAGCTATTCTCAGTCAATACAAGAGGTTCTCTAAGTCTTTATTTCCATTCAGGCAAGTTACAGTCTTGACTTCCATCAGCAGAAATAATGCAATATTAAATTGATATAAGCAATGTGCTTTCAGCATAACTTGCAGAACTTATTTTTCTTCTTGAATTTTCTGGCTTTGCCTAGTTTCATAGGCCAGTTGGTGGCTGTAGAATTGTCTGAATTTATTAAATTACCTGAGTGTCTAGATCAGATACTTCTTTTCAGTGTAGGTACTCACAGACACTGATCACACCATCTCTCAGTTTATTTTTTCAGTGAGGTAAACAGATTGGGATCTTTATGTTTCTCTAGCTTAGGCAGGATTTTCATGAGTGTGGGGTTTTTTTAGTTTCTTTTTTTCCTTTCCTTCCTGCTGTTTCTATGACATCCTTTGCAACATGGCAGGATGAAATGAAGGAGGAGTGTGCTGAGGAAGTAGAAAAGGAGGAAGGGCTAGAACAACAGTGTCTAAATTAGTTGTATGAGAATGCCTGGAGAATGTAGTCTCTGTTGTGTCTGAGCCATTACATCAGTTCTGAAATAAAATTATGTTGACTTGGAATTATATTCTTTTCACATCACCGTTTTGCACTTCTGGGAGATTTATGGACATGTTGAGCTTGGACAGTTTGCACATTGTCCTCTCTTAGCTGTTTTTTTCATTACAGCATTAATATTAAAACATGGTGCTTAAAAATGTTTCTGTGCCAGATGTGCTTAACTGTGTGATAGAAGCAGCTGAGTACATCATGGAAGTAATAACTCCAAGGGTCTTATTCTGATTATATTAGACTATTGCCAAGCCACTCTCCATGATACTTAAAGTCCTGTCAGTCAGGACACAACATCCTTCTCTCTGAGTTGGAGAGATAAGGATTTGATTGGTGGGCTGTTCTGTGGATAAGGAACTGGCTGGATGGTCGCATCCAGAGGGTAGTGGTCTATAGCTTGATGTTCCAGATAGAAAACGGTGACAGAGGCCTGTACTGGGATCAGTGTTTAATATCTTCATTAACAATGTTGACAGAGGCATCAAGAGCACCCTCAGCAAGTTTGCAAATGTCACCAAACTGGGTGGTGCAGTTGATACACCAGAGGGATAGGATGTCATCCAGAGGGACCTGACAAGCAGGAGACTTGAGCTTCATGAGGTTCAGCAAGGCCAAGTGCAGGGTCCTGCGCCTGGGCCGGGGCAACCAGTGGGGGAAGACATGCTAGAGAGCAGCCAGTGGAAAAAGTACTAGTGGGAGTACTAGTGGTTCAGAAGCTAAACATGAGCCAGCAATGTGCAATTACAGCCCAGAAGGCCAACTCCATCCTGGGCTGCATCAAAAGAAGTGTGACCAGCAGATGAAGAAAAGTGGTTCTGCCCCTGTACAATGCCCTGGTGAAACCTCACCTTGAGTACTGCATCCAGCTCTGGAGCCCCCAGCACAAGAAGGATGTGGACATGTTGGAGTGTGCCCAGAGGAGGGCCATGAAGATGGTTAGAGGGCTGAAGCACTTCTCTTATGAGGACAGGTTGAGGAAGTTGGGGATGTTCAGCCTGGAGAAGAAGACACGGGGCAGGGGGGGCCTTACAGCCATCTTCCAGTTCCTGAAAGGGGCCTGTAAGAAGGCTGGGGAAGAGCTGTTCACAAGGACATGTAATGATAGGACAAGGGGTGATGGTTTCAAGCTAGAGAAGGGTAGAGTGAGGTTGGACATGAGGAAAAAGTTCTTTACTATGAGGGTGGTGGATCCCAGGAACAGGTTGCCTAGAGAGGTGGTGGAGGCCCCATCCCTGGAGACATTCAGGGTCAGGCTTGATGGGGCTCTGAGCAACGTGTTCTAGTGTGAGATGTCCCTGCTTATTGTAGGGGGGCTGGGCTAGATGGCCTTTAGAGGTCCCTTCCAACCCAAGACATTCTATGATTCTACGATTCATTGGTTCTCAGTTTACTGCTTGTCTTGACAAACTGAATGTGATATTAAATGACAGCTGTATCCATTCTGCCTTGCTTTTTTTCACTGATAGAAACCTTGGATTGTGTTTGGAGTTGGGGAAGGAAGAGGAAACAGTTTTCCAGGTGCTGCTTCCATTTCTGTGGCTCCATGCGGGCCAGTATGACGTGAAGTGAGAGATGCAGCCTGAGCTGCTCCTGCTAAGGTGGAGCAGGTGAAGCTCCCTTTGGCAGTGGTGTCTTGGATATGAAGGCTTAGCGTCACATGTAATATATAGTCTCTTGCCTTTGGCGAGCATTGGAGAGCATCACAACCATTCCTTAGACATTGGAGCCAGCAGGGCCCTGGTCCCCCACCCCATGCCTGAGGAGCTGCTTGTCTGCTGGCCAGAGCTTCACAGCACAGATGTGTCTAATGTGGAAGGGAATCCTCCCAGTGGATGAATTATCATTATTTATAACACACATGGTGTTTTAAAGTCATAAACTGCTCAACATGAGCTGGCAATGGGCATTTGCAGCCCAGAAAGTGAACTGTGCCCTGCGTTGCATCTAATGAAGTGTGGCCAGCGGGTCAGGGGAGGTGATTCCCCCCTTCTACTCTGCTTTTGAGAGACCTCACCTGTGTCCAGTTCTGGAGCCCCCAACACAGGAGGGCATGGAGATGTTGGAGAGAGTCCAGAGGAGGCCACAAACATGCTCAGAGGGCTGGAGCAGCTCTGCTCTGGAGACAGGCTGAGAGAGTTGGGGTTGTTCAGCCTAGAGAAGAGAAGGCTGTAGGGAGACCTTAGAGCACCTTCCAGTGCCTGAAGGGGCTTCAGGAAAGCTGGGGAGGGGCTGTTTACAAGAGCTTGGAGTGAGAGGGTAAGACTGAAAGAGGATCTAGATTAGTTATTGGGAGTAATTTATTTTCAGTGAGGATGGTGAGACAGTGGAACAGGTTGCCCAGAGAAGTTGTAGATGTCCCCTCCCTGGCAACATTCAAGGTTGGTTGGGACTTGGAGCAACCTGGTCTAGTGGGAGGTGTCCCTGCCCATGCAGGGGGATTGGAACTAGATGATCTTGAAGGTCCCTTCCAAAGCCAAACAATTCTGTGATTCTATAAGATGTGGAAAGCAGATATTGTGAAGAGAATTGTTACTTATTTGGAGAACATGCTCCCACTGGGGAGTTGGCATACCTGTCTTGCTACGAATGTCTTTTTTTACAAATGAAACGAAAATGTAGCTGTTCCACTTCATTTTAATTTACAGGCAATGCTAGAGTCTTCAGTGCTAGTTTCTGTCTTTAGGCGCTGCAGTCTTTATAACGCCCTAGTTTAAGCAAAATCTTTTTGACCTATTTCTTGGGTCAGGGCTGAGATAAAATGAAACACTCAAAAATGCTGTTTCATTATGTGATCATTCTGTTCTCAAAATGGAACAAGCACACCTTTGAAATTATGTATTGGGGTGAAATACCTGGGGGAACCAAATGAATGGAGACAGTCAACCCTGTTGCATTAAAATAAATGGATCATGTACTGCTAATTCTGACAGTCTGTAACTCTACTGTTAGTTGGAAGTGTCTGGTTTCCTCAGGGGAGCAGGGACTTGCTCGTATGCAAGAAATCAGGACTTTCTAAGTGCGAAGCATCACCTACTGAGCTTGAGAAAAACTGCATGTGTTGCCCAAGTGCTCACCCAAGGATTACATTTAAGAAAAGAAACAAACAAGTCATCTACCACCGAAGACTGTCTAAGAAAAGGCTTATGGAAAGCTTGTGTAGTCACATAGGACACAGAGTTTTCAGTAGCAGAGGAGGTACAACTACCTGTCAGCAGGGTGCTGAAGTCTATGTATTTCACCAGATCTAGATGTTCGTTCTTTTCCCATTTCAGTAAGTGTGTGCAACTTTGAATAAAGCACTGTTTAGCCAAGAGAATTACTTGGCCCAACTGTTCTAAATCTTACCGTAGGGAATATATTATTGCCATGGTAACATGGTCAAAGCTCAAGCTCGAGTTAAAAAAAACCAACTATATTATTTGAAAATGTATATTTGGAGCACAGCTTATTTAAAATCGTTAATATTTATACAACAGATAATATCTTCAGACAGGCTGGACACCATCTGTCACAGTCTGATTTAATTGTATGGTTTTAGCAAAGTGAACTGACAGTGTAGAAATGTTCACAGAAGTCAGCTGGAAGTATGTAATGGTTTTCAGGTAAATCTGTGAAATGTTGTAAATAGTGGTTGAGAATTCTTGTTCTCATTTGGGGGAGGGGTTGATTCCAGTTTGTATCTTGAAACAAATTTTGTTCTATAATGTTTTGGAATTGTTTATAATTAAATCCTTGATACATGCCTTATGTATCTCTGCAGGGAAAATTGAGCATGAAATCATTGCTCTGGAAGAATTACTGAATACAGAAAATGGCAATTTTAAAAATTAAATAAGATGAGCAGTTTTGGTTTTTGCCTTCTGATGGCAATTTAAAATTACAATTTTTTTCTTTTTCATAGTAAGCATTCAGTTTATGGCACCTTTAGCATTTTATGTAATGTTTTATGTCATTAGGATAATAAAACACCCATTATAAACTTAGTCAAAATTATATTAGTACATTTTAGGGTTCATTCATTTGCTGGAGTTTTATGGGACATACAGCCCTTGACAGCAGACAGATAAGTGAGAATGAGGTTTCAAAAATGGCAGTAGTGTTTTATGCTGAAATAATTCTCTTGATATATGTGTTGTTGAGTAAGTACTAAAATATTTTTCACTAAAGATGCAGTAATTGAATTTCTTCCTAATGTCTAACCTAAATCTCACCTCTTCCAGTTTTAATCCATTCCCCCTTGTCCTCTCACTACAAGCCCTTGTCCAGAGCCCCTCCCCAGCTTTCCTGTGGCCCCTTCAGGCACTGGAAGGTGCTCTAAGCTCTCCCCAAAGCCTTCTCTTTTCCAGCCTGAACAGCCCCAGCTCTCTCTGCCTGTCTTTGTAGAAGAGGTACTCCAACCTTCTGATCATTTTTGTGCCCTCCTCTGGAATCAGTCTCTCTGTCTTCTACGGATTCTTCTGATGCATCTATTGTGCTGATTCACTGTCTCTTTCACTTAAAACCTTCCTTATGAAATAATGAATCAAGTGAACTTGTCAAACAGCTCTGCCCTGTGATATTCTTGCCTGTTCTCAGTTACCAGTCTCCAGTTACACTTCATAATTGCAGCAGCTCTGTATTGCTCAGGCCATATGAAGTTACTGTTAGACTGTGCTTTTCAATGACTGAGTTAGCAGAAAGTGAATGTCCACCACAGTTTAGTTCTGTTACATTTGTCCATTTATACAACAAAATTAAAGAAATCTTGAGATTAAAATGTACTCTTCTTCATCGTGTGATGGTGAAGAGGTAAGAGAAGGAAGGGGGTGAAAGAGGGATGATAGGAGTATGTGCAGCTTCCTTAACTTTTCTCAGTCCCTCTCTTGGCCATTAGTGTAATGATCAGGTAAAAAAATGCGATAACTCTAAAGATCTTTTGATGGTGATGAGTGCAAAGTCCAAGATCATTCTTTCTTTTGCCTGAGATAATGTCCATGTTAACCTTCATCAGTAATTATTCTTGAGAATGAGATTGAATAAAATCAATTAAGACATCACAGATGTTTGGATTTTATTAAAACTAGCGGAGAAGTTCAGTACAATGGGGGATTGCACTGCAGACAAATGAGAGCTACAAAAAAATGTTCATATATTGAGCCCTCAAGCTTGAAAAACAGCTTTGAAGCACGGGAACTTTTTTATTTGACATAGAGTGGTCATAGACCTGGGGAGGAACTGCAGTGGTGTAGCGAGTCTGGGTTCCAGCAGCCTGTAACACCTCTTCACTGCTCCACTTGACAGTGCAACATGACATCAGAATGGAATAATAGAAAACCATGGCTGAAAGTGATGCTGAGAAATCACTTAGTTCTGGCTTTAGCACTGAGTTGGGTGGAAGAATTTGTTTAGAGATTGGTTTGTTGCTTTATGCCTTAAAATGTGAAGATGCTTGCTCACTAGGAGCAAGTGGCCTTAATTTAATCTGATCTGTCAAGCCATTGAGAAGAATATGACCTCTGTAAGTCAGACAGAGCTGAGCAGGGTGTGTAGCAGCTCCTAAACCATCACATCTTCCTTTAAGCCATTGCCAATTTGAGATTATTTTAATATGCTGGATTGGGAATTGAGGACAATTGAGGAGTTGCTACATCGAGTCGT
>NW_009951862.1:595953-628226 GCF_000747805.2 Chaetura pelagica | reverse complement strand
TTGTTGAGCTCAAGGAAGCAGCATCCCTTTCACTGGAAAAAGCTGCATGTGGAAAGATGCTGTTTCCCATTAGATCTGTTGTTTCAAGGACAAATACCTTAATTACATTCCAAAGTCTCATAACCTCTGCAAGAGCTTAGGCTCTTTTGTTTCTTCTCCCTCCTCCTACCCCCAGTGTGGTAATTGTGTCAAAAGCAACCACCCCCACCCCTTCTTAACCAATACATGATCAGTTAATGCTATTTGCAAAGATATTTTCCATTTAACTGGCTCACACAATCACTTTTATTCCAGGAAATGTATTTTTGAATGTATCCTGAATATTTTAGGTACTACAGATGAAATATGCATATGGACATATTTTTAAGAAAAAAAAACTCCTTTGCTGTAGATTAGTAATAAAGTAATACCTATATTTGTATGTGGTTGCTGTAGTGCCAAATGAGCAAAAGTCTTTTGCAATAAACAGCTACCCCTGCCCTCAAAAAAGAGGTTAATATGTAGGCTTTATTCAGAGGTAATTTCATTTTGGTATTTTGCCTAACAGTAGCTTTTTTTCTAGAGTCTTGTTAAAGAAGACTGTAAGTACAAAAGACGTTATTTTTCAGGGTATTCTCTTTTGGTATTCTGTAGGATCTAGAAGGTTTCATAGGTTTCTTGGAATTTTTTATTGTTCCTCTATGCTGGAAGCAGAAGTAGTACTTCTTATGCAAACATGACAGTTAGATGGTAGCAGAAATACTGTTTTAGACACCTTTAGAGAGTAGATACGACATGGCATGGGAGGAAGAAGGGTATGGTTACAGACACAAAAAGGGAATGAAAAACTGCCTGTTTAATTTCTTTTTTTGTTTTGCCAGTTTTGTGATGAGGTTTTGGGTTGAGTTATTGAGAGCCATTACTTCCCACACTAAGACTATCTGGCTTGTTGCTTACATCTGCTCTACACATTTGCAAACTGTGGTGGAGGTTGTGCCGTGCTGCCCTTTGTGCCTCCTCAGAACATTGGTTGCACTGGTGACCATATATTCTCAGGGCATGTCATGTACCTGTGCATGCCTCTTCACTCTTAATATAAGAACTTCCTGTAGCCATCGCTAGCTTGTGATGGAGCTTTTAAGCCAATTTAAAGAACAAAGAAACAAAACCAAACTGTGTGGGAAAGTTGGAACTGTATAGTTTTTTCTCACTGGAAATAAATGTCTTCAGGCCTTCGTGCATGTATATATGCATAAAAGAATGATACACAGATCAGGATTGAAACCTTCACTTCTAAAAAATAAGTGCTGATAGCAGAACATGCAGGAGAAACAGGCTAATGAGGAAAGGAGGGTGGAGGAACATGAGTGGGTAACTTCAGGGGTCAGACACAGACAATGACTTAAGTTCATCCATAGTAACATTAAGCATTTGAAGTGTTTATGGATCATGTAATATGTTAGTGTATGGCCTGCTAAAGGCATCTGGGTGCCACTCAGAGGGCAACAGGTACCTGACCTGATTTAGATAATGTCTGTGTTCGAGTTCCAGGTGACACACAACAGTTTTTGGCCCTGGCTGTGGTAAAGCCTGTGGAATATTCAAATCACTGGCCGGAAAGGTGCAGCAGGTCCTTGGAGCTCTTCTTGACCAATAAAATTGATATACTGAATGAAAGGGTTTGTTTTTCAAAGAAGATGGGTATTCTAGCAAGATTTGATTTCACCATGTATTTCTAACTACCACTTATCCCAGCCTGAATCTCATACTAGTTCAGTCTAGTAGCCATAGTGACCTTTCTTTGCTATATTATGTCAGAAGGAAGGAGACATCCTGCAGTTTGATACATGAAGAAAAGTGGTCTGCATGGCTTTTAAACTTGAGGACATAAGCAGTCATCACCAACTCTGCTTGCTCTGTGAGCTCAAAATGCAATAGTACCTCTCTGTAATGGCAATTTTTAGAAGTGGCTAATTTTTAATCTGGAGGTTTGGGGCATTCCAGTAGTGAGCACAACATAGGCTAATGGGGGAGATCTGTAGTCATTCCTTGGGCTTCTAAGGGACTCTATTCTTAGAGTTGCATTGCTTGATCTTGCAAGCAGTAGCTGTGTTTAATAGCTGTGAAGGAGATGGGTTGTGATTTTTAATTAATTATTTTCACCCTTGAGCACAAAACTTAAATTAATTTCGTGTAATTGGCTTTATTACTTTTTTTTTTGAAGGATGGGCATTTAGGCCATTGTACAGCAGCTAATGCAAACAAAAGAGCAGATCCACACTGCTGTTAGTACCTTCTCTCTGCCCTGACTAGCTCCCCGACGCTGCAGATCCCCACGCTGCTGCCAAGTGGTACAGAGGACTGTTCAGCTTCCCTTTGCAGCCTCCTCTATACCCTGATTCACCAGGAGATACCAGAGCTGCAGATTAGACTCCTCTCTCCCTCCCCCTGCGAGACCTCTGTGTGCTTTGACGTCAAGTGTGCTCCTTTCTGTTGCCATAGCAGCCCCATTCCCCAAGCTCCCTGCCTGTCTCCTCTGGTAGGTTCCACAATGGTACAGCCAGCATCACGCTGCACAATGGTTTCCAGGCAGTGAAAGAGCGTGATTCAGCAAGCCACTCTTTCTTCCCCCCCCCCCGCCCCTTCTTTTATTTCATTATTATCAGACATTTTGCCTCCCCTTTTTCTTTTCTGCTCTATCCTCTTCCCCAGGCTTTTATTTTGTTTTTTAGAGGAAAACGTTGTTTTACCTTGAATCCAACTGCCCATCTTTTAATTTTTTATTATTAGAGATAGCCTGTCTCTTCCTTGGCACTGTTTGGAATGTGATTTTAAAATACCACTTAAAGTCGCAGTTTGGGGGAAAGGTTTCTGGACGAGAATAGCTGGCAAGCACGGAATGGTAGGTGGTTGATGCTAATATTCTATGACTAACTGCTTTTGCAGGGTGGGGTGATGAATATTGATTGCTGATTTAAAAACAAAAAAAAAAGGAGGGGGGAGAGGGAGTGAGAGACAGGTTAACGAAGTAAACTGCTAACCAAAGCAAGAAGGCTGTAGCTGTACCTTTTGTGGCAGAGAACCATAATTTTCCTGTGTTCGGGTGTGTATGAGCTTTTTTGTTTGGGTGCTTTGGGTGGCTGGTGATTATGAGAGCAGGGCAGAGGCACATAATGGACAGGAGTCTTGATAGGGCTTTACCAGCTGGCTCATGTAAACAGTAGTGTTTTACTCAGCCTCAATCACCTCTAATGCTGCTTGGGGACTTTTGGGGGAAGGAGGTGTCTTGGCTTGCAGTTCAGTAGAAATGAGCACGTTATATAGTCCATACAGAGCTATATAAAATTTGAATTTGTAATAACAGAAAAGAAGATAGGATAATGTTAAGCAACTAGAAGATCTAAAAGCCAGTCTTCAGTCTTCTGCAATGTGATTGAATGCCAAAAAGAAACGGTATGTGGGGAGAAGCTAGTGTTTGACAAACTGTGTTGAATGTGGGGATTGTTTTTAAGAAAGTGGGCTTTTAAGTTAATGATCATTCTTCTGCATTACCCTCAGATGCAAATGACCAACTCAGCCTATTAGGTCTTACAGAACTACCAAGAGCTTTTAGGAGAAGTGTTTAAAGTAGGCTAGAGGCCAGTTATTTTGCAAAAAAGAATTGACAATCCGTAAATACTGCAGTGAAATCAATGTTCCTTTGCAAGGAGATCCTCTGGCAGAAAAGCAGTTGCTAAAGGGCAGTACGTTGTTGGTTTTGACTGCAGAAGAGGCCTTATTAGAAATAATATAGATTTTATTTGCATAATGAAGAGTTACAGCGTAGGTTAATAAGCAGGAGGTACTTTCAGTGAACCATGATGTGCATGATTCACACCATTCGTGTGCTGAGTGATTATAAGCTTGTTTACATGGGTTTCTTTTGCTGCATAGCTTCACGATGCCCTCTATGCAGCCTTTCCCTCCTCTGATATGCTCCCTGTGAGTTTTGCCAGAGACTTCTTTAAGGATAGATCAACAGCAGATGAAAACACAAATTTTGAAGAAAATTGTGGCATAGAGCAGAAATTTTCAATGAGGAAAATACAAATTAGTATGTTGTAAATTATCAAGAGAAGCCTGAAATCAGCTTGCTGGAGGACACAAGTCTTGACATGCAAGGCCAGCTTCAGAAAAGGAGACACATGAACACAGAATAGGATGGTGCTGGTACTGCACAGGGCTGCTTGTTGTTGCCCACATGTAAGCTATGTTTGGTTCCTGTGCCTTGGGGAAAGTGGAGTGCATCAAACCTCTGGTGTTTTAGCTCTCTTTCAGAACATTGCTCTGTAGTCACCAGCCAGGGACACTCTGGAGTCATATTCTGCTTGTTTGCTCGCCCTTCCTGCTAGGAATGCTGGCATAGAAATACCTTTTCAGATGGTTCAGATGGTTCAATTAATGACTTTCTCTTAAGGGGACGCAGATGTGAATGACAAGGGTGATTTGACCTCAGCCATTAAACAATATTCTTTCTCCCCGTCTTTCTCCCTGTCTCTCAGCATTCATATCCTGCTGTTACTGAGTACATGTAATTTGTCAGGGTGCTATTGTAAGTAAGATTTTATGGAGGAGTATTAGGATAACAGGGATATTCCTAAACAGGGTAAGGACAAAAATTGCTTAACATGAAAAATAAGTTGCCTTCAACTGCCTCTTTGCTTCTTTCATGTTATAAAATGTTCCTCTCATTGTTAGAAAAAAATATGTTCATTGAGGAGGCTTTCTGTGAGCAGACCTTGAGGATGAGTGTTTTCTTGTAGTTTTCGGGGTTTTTTTTTGTCAGTGGTTGGCCAGTTCACAGCCATTATTTAGAGATTTAATAGTACTGGATCAATACTGGTAAGAAAAAATATCTGCCAGTGATGCTGTGAAAGCAAAGGGAGGGCTATCAAAATTTCCCTACCATGGTATTGGAGAATGTCGTAAAGCTCATTTGTAGTTTGCAGTCCATGGCAAAACAGATGCAATTTAAACGAGGACTAAAGCAGACCCAAAGGAGGAAGGTTTTAGCAGTGCTTTTGCAGACTACATCATTATTAAGATTTGGAAGGCTGAAAAGCTGCACTTAGAGAAATGTTCCCAGCTTTAAAATCAGTTCTCTTAAACTGTTGTTCAGTAGAAGCTACCCCCTTCCCTGGACAGTCCTAAATAGCAGAAAATATCACCATATCACCATGGTTGATAGCTTTTCAAAGCAAACTAATTTTATTTATTTTTTTAAAATTTTTTCTTATGGCAAGCTTCTCCATAGCCTCTCCGATTCCACTGTCTATGCTTTGAGCTTACAGTAGCCTCTACTTTTACTATATAAATATATACACACACATACACACACAGAGTATTATGACCTGGAAGACTAGTGATTGCAGTATTACCATAGTTGCTGCTCTGTTATACCATCAGGAGAAAAGGGGAGAGACTTCACTGGACCACAATACTGAACATAAATTATAACCTGGCTTCCAGCCCTCAAATGCTGTGACCCTTTTTCATGATTGTTGCATACATGCTGTTTTGAAGGCCACCTGCGAGAAAAATTAACCCTCATAAAAGGGCACTAGTTAAATGCTGCATTTGCTGTGAGTTGCTTTTTCTCTCTTTCTTGCAGCTCCATCTGTGGAGGCAGACATAAGAAAAAGTCTTCCACAGAAACAAAAAATCTTTTGTACTCAACTAATCATCTCAAACCGATGGTCTATGAAAGCAACATAAAACTTAGTGTGAAATATCAAGTTTTAGGGCTGTGTTTCTTTTCTCTTATGCTGTGAGATGAAGTATAGCTCAAAAGCAGTACAGGGGATGGGAGAAAATGTAATGGTCCTCTGCCCACCATTTGCAAAAGTTACACAGCTTTGCTGGAGTTGCTCTACTGTGTTTTAGCCTGAGAGCTGTAGCTTTGTTAGCAATCTCTAGAATCAGTTTTGGTTACTTGTTAGAAGGCCAGGAAATTCTATTCCTGATACTTTACAGTCTTGTTTATTTGTTATATCATGATATTTTCAACAAAGGATTTGGCACATTGAACCTCCCTAGTGGCTGTGGAATGTTCTCCTCAGCTTCATCTCTACAGAAGGGATGTGAAGTTCTGTGCTTTTGTGTATATGAAGATATCAGACTGCAGGAGCGTAGGACAGAGTCAGAACCCTTGTTGCAGCAAGAAAGATAAAAACAGCTGTTGTATTTTTAGGCTCCCAGTTGTTGTTTTCCTGTCCAAGGAAAAGAAGAGGTTGATGACTGCATGAGCGCAGACCCTTGCTCACATCACAGTGGTGATACGGAAAATTTTGCATGTTTAATCTCTCAGGACTGCTTTTGGCTTTTTACCTTGTAAGAAGCAGTACAAGCTGGAGGTCCAGAAGAGTCTTCCAGTCAAGCTAACAGTTGCCTCACTGGGATTCTACACTAAGAGGTCAGATAACCCAGGAAATCTGCTATTTGAAGTGGGCTTTCAGGGAGCCTGAGTATGTGTTGCTCGTTTCCCAGTTCAGTGAAGTGAAGTGGGTCCTCTCAGGTTGAACAGTTGTTTTCTCATAAGGCTTTTTAATCTTCTATTTTTACTACAAATTTTTAGTTCACTTCTAAGCTATTTGAAAACATGTTCATACAGTGGTAAGTGGAAGGTTTGGGCATCATGCTCTTCATACTACCTACCTCATTTTTTTCAGTGATTAGACACCAGAGGAATACATACTTGCTTGTTCCACCTCTCATTCATTTGATTTTAGCTCATTTCTTGAGGCTGTCTGTAAATTTATTAACTGCAATCTCTTTGGCAGTTGAATGTATTTTGTCACATGTTTTGTTGTTTGTTTTAAAGAGGATGATGGTTGGTAAACAGCAGTAACTCATAGGCCTTATGCCTGTATGTTTCCATGTTACACAGTTTTTAAAGCTGTTCATAATGTCACCAGTCAAAATGAACTTCACTCTCTTGGTATTAGTGACTGATGACTGTGCATATATCTCAGTTCGTTATAGTGAAAGCTTCTGCTCTTATTCCAAAGAAAAATTGAAGATATGACCTGAGGAAGATACAAAAGACTGGAGATAGAAACAAAAATAATTATTTTAGAACAGTTTTATGATTTTTAGTTCTATCTGTTACAATCTGAACAGTCTTAAACTTGAGATCTTGGCACTAGGGTTTGCCTGTCTTGATTTTATCTTTTTTGTTTATTTAGTTTCTTTTTTTGTTTGTTTATTGAAAATAGCTAGTGACACCTCTCTCCCATGTATACAGCTTCTCATTCTGCATTATTTTCTATCTCAAGCCTTTTTTCTTCCCATGGAAGAAGGGAAATTTATGGTACATGTGCTGCCTATAACTTGATGCATTATGGTATTATCAGTGGGAAAGATGAAGTTTTTGTTACATGATGTGCAAATACTGACATTCCAGGTTAGCTGAGTTTCCTGAACTTTTTCTGTGTCTATCAGACGTGAAAAATAAGCCTCAACTATTTCATTCTCCCTCTTTTTTGTGCTTAGGGCTAGTATTAGAATCCTATACCAGCAGCAAGCCAGACTCAAATACCAGCTGTGGCAACCCAAGCATGAAGTTGATGCCTTTGAACCGTTTCCTATAGATGAGACATAGCACATGCTGTGGTGAGTCAACAATGTATTATTTTATCAAATCATACTCCTTGGCAAAAAAAAAAAATTATTAATGCAAAAATATGTCCTGATTTTTTTAATTTATTTTTTTTTTTTTGCGGGGGGTAGGGGGTGAGGAAGCATTAGAATTACAATTTCTAGTAATTTTTAGCATGTATGAGCATAATACTGTGCCTGTTTCAAGTGGGTGATTTCTACATTGTACATGTAGTTATCAGATGAATTGCATTGCGAACATGGTTTTGGTGAAAATGTGAAGACAGCAAAATAATAATAAAAAAATCCTGCAAATACAGGGATCTGAGCTTGATATTTACTATTTTACAGCAGTTTTTAGAATGAATGTTTTATATCTCTAATTTTGGGTGGGAGAGGAAAAGTTGTTTTGTTTCTCTTTGAAATGTCTGAAGAAGACTCTGAGGAATCTTACCAGGATTTTTTGGCATATATATATTTTTATCCTTGGGCTGGAGAAATAATTGTGAGAATAGTGATGGAAAGCAGATAGCCCTTTTAAAAATACTCAGTGGCTTCAACTATCTGTAAGTCTGCTTATTTCTTACATAATAAATAATTTTGACCCTGGTAATTTCTTTAAGATGGCTTTGGTATGGCTTTGGTATAGCTTTGGGAGATGAGTTGCTTTTAGATGTCCTATGTAATCACAATGGAATTACTGTGAAATCTTGTAACTCTTGAAGGTAACCAATTTTTTGTTCAAAAGAAACTGAAGTTCATTTTTTTACATCTAATATTAGCTAGATGTTTGTCAGCTGCAATCACCATAACCAGCATGAACTGAAAGCCAACAGCTAGAAAAAGAAGCCACAGATATGAGCTGATCTGTAGGCTTCAAGCAGATCTTGTGTGATTTGGCCTTTACCAGTATCCAATGTCCAATCTTATTCCTGGTGCTATTCACAAATAAGGTGTAGATCCAAGTCTCTAAAATGTTTCTGCTGTTCCATTAGGAGACAGTTGTTACTTGTAGATCAGACAGAGATGAAAACACATGGTACATACTGACTGCTGGGTAGCAGTGATATGCACCTAATATAACTAATGAAATGAGTCCTCTGATAGCGTGTGATGTTCATCCTTGGTAGAACTGCTGAAGAAAGTGAAATAGGCGTCAGTTAAATCAAGAAGACTCTGCTCTGGAGTAAGGTGAGAGACAAAGTAGCAGAAAGCAGTGGTTTCATTGAAAGAACCTTCTATGGGATTTCCCAGGAGGAGAAACCATGCATTAGACATGAAAAGTAATTTCTGGTATGGAAGGTTGCAGTCTGGATGCTCACCTCCTTGACTTGTGGACATCCACTGGAAACAAAACATTTATGAAGAGCGTAAATACCTCCTTGTGTTACTACTCTGATATTTTTATTTTCTGAAGGCTTTAGGGCCTATTGCATTTGTCCTAAGGGAATTCTTGGTAGCAAAACAGCCTTCATTTTAGTTCAATATGTGGACTCTAAAGACTGTGACATTTTTCTTCTGTGAATGGATCTGAGTGAGTTTTGAATTCATGATGAAGCCCAAAACCAAATGATATTTTTCTGAATTTTAACTTCAGTGTTTAGGAGCATAATTGGTATCTTCCTAGTAGTAGATAACAAGACTTTTAAATAAACTGGCACCAGCAAAGTGTTTATAATTTATGGTGATTGGTAGTGTTGTGCAATACGGCATCACAAATAAAGAATTGTGTTAGCATGTCCATGCTAAATGGTAGCTGAAGAGAAGTTGCATGGGATTTTTGTGGTGTTGTGTATATGTTAGAAGGATCAGCCCGTAGTCATGCAGTTTAGTTCCTCTCACCATTGACATATTACAAATTTCTGTATATGTAGACAAATCTTTTTGAAGAAGCTGGGTGATGATAATCCTCACTCCTAGCAATTCCACATGTAGCAGTATATGCAATGATGATTTTGGAATATAAGGATAGCAGTGACTTGATCATTTGTCCCTCAAGCCACCTAGATGTCTTTGCCTTGATGCAGTAGCTATTGATGTTGCTGTGTGGTATTTGATGCATGCCCCAATGGCTCTGTTCTGTGTGCTGAGAGTTCAGTGCACATCTAAGTCACCTCCTTCATCTTCCTTCTTCCCCATTTAGATTTTAGGATGGGTAATCATTGAAAATAGACAGTGTAGGTTTTCAGAAATGCGTATGATAGGAATCAAAAGAACTCAGAGATGTCATAGGTGGAGAGTTGCTTGAGAAGTTTCCAACTGACATAATTATAACAGACAATAATAGGTAAATGTTTTTAACAGAAATGAAGGAATTCAAGATGTTGTTCTGAAGCTACAGCTCCACAGAAAATGTCTGTGGGTGTCTTCAGGTATACAGTACAATCCTTTACCAGGTATTTAAAATTTTGTATGTGTATGAATTAGGAATATAGTCCTGTAAATGTGTGAAGCACATGCCCCTCTACTCCACTCTCATGAGACCACACCTGGAGTACTGTGTCCAGCTGTGGAGCCCTCAACACAGGAAGGACATGGAGCTCCTGGAGAGAGTCCAAAGGAGGGCCGTGAAGATGATCTGAGGGCTGGAGCAGCTCTGCTCTGGAGACAGGCTGAGAGAGCTGGGGCTATTCAGCCTGGAGAAGAGAAGGCTCCAAGGAGACCTTAGAGAACCTTCCAGTGCCTGAAGAGCTACCTGAAAGCTGAGGAGGGACTGTTTACGAGGGCTTGTATTGAGAGGACAAGAGCAATGGTCTTAAACTAGAGCAGGATAGATTTAGATTGGGTATCAGGAAGAAGTTCTTTATTCTGAAGGTGGTGAAGCACTGGAACAGGTTCCTCACAGAGGTGTTGGAGACTCCATCCCTGGAGATATTCAAGGTCAGGCTTGATGAGGCTCTGAGCAATCTGATCTAGTTAAAAATGTCCCTGTGCATTGCAGGGGGTTGGACTAGATAACCTTTAAAGGTCCCTTCCAACCCCACACATTCTATGAATCTATGAAATAAAGTTGGGAATTCACACCCTTGATGTGCAAATGCCTGTGCTTTTTGTTCATGTTCTCCCCAGTTAATACTGGTTGTTAAAGCACACAGTGTAACTGTTTTCTGCATTCTGCAGTTCCTGTTCATGAAAATGCAAGCTTGGTAGCTGTGGAACACGTGTGAAATCAGAAACCAGGTCTGAAACTTAGCATATAACTGTCAAAGTTAAATTAACTGTTAAGCAACTTTTTTTAATGGTCAGAGAAAGTAGCACTTAGAAAACAAAAATACTTACCAATATATTGGTAAGACCAAGACACTGGAATAGTCTCCCAAGAGAAGTGGTGGATTCCCCAACATTGGACAGTTTTAAGACTCAGCTCAACAGGGTGCTGGGCCAGCTCATTACCTGGAAAGGTTAGACAAGATGATTCTTGAGGTCCCTTCCAACCTGGCATTCTAAGATTCTGGGGTATGTATCACAAAAAAACCCAAACAGTTAATGAAAAAACTTAGGATGTTTTGTTTAATGTGAAAATAAGGTTATCCTATGGATGATGGGAGCTTTATAAAGCCAAGTTAGTAATTTTTGAGTTAGTAATCATATTAGAGGCTTGTATGTGTCTATGCAGTGAACAAAGTACCTGGGATAAAAGTAATTTTTAAAAAAAAATTTTCCAAGCACATACAGGAAGAACCTCAAATGTTTCTTTTTTAGAAAGTCTTGGCTTAGTATCTTAAACCTAGAATTGCATGTTTTTTATGAAACCTTGTAAGTGCACACAGAGATTCTGAACTCCATCTAGTCAAGTTAATGCAGCTCTAGAGAGTTTAATACAGTTGTAAAAGACATGTATCAGAGGCACTCAGGGCACAATTTTCTTCGAGAAACCTGTGTTCTGTTCCTCTGCCTTCTTTAATAAATAAAGCCCATTTAAATTAAATTTGATGCATCTGATAAATGCAAAAACTTCTGTTATTGACAGTGACAATTTAATGAGCAGCATTTTTCCTATGTGAGAACTGTTGCCTGAGTATACTTCCCAGAGTTATGTGATCAACTACACACCAAAAAATTGTTTTCCAGAAGTGACCTGTAATTATCATCATTTTAACTTTTCACCTTCCCTACTCTTCAAGGAGGATAGATGATTTTTTTATTTATTTTTTTTTTCCCAGAAACTGCTGAGATCTTCACTGGTGACATCAACTTCACTGGAAATGCCCATTTTTTTATATCTCTTCAGGATATTGTTTTGCAGGATGTTTTCACTCCCCTTTAAACTTAGCTATCATTGTTTTTTATGCTGTTACTTCTCATTCAGCTTCATAGTGATAGGATATGGGAAATGGTTTTAAGCTGGAAGAAGGTAGATTTAGGTTAGACATAAGGAAGAAATTCCTCACCATGAGGGTCGTGAGACACTTGCCCAGGTTGCCCAGGGAAGCTGTGGCTGCCCCATCCCTGGATGTGTTCAAGGGTAGGTTCGATGGGGGCTTGGAGAAACCTGGTCTGGTGGGAGGTGTCCCTGCCCATGGCAGGGTGTTGGAACTAGATCATCTTTGAGATCACTTCCAAACCAAACAACTCTATGATTCTATGTCCCATCTCCCTTCATCCTTGGTTTGTCTTTTGATATTGCTGCTCCTTGCAGACTGTAAGATTAGTATTTTAATTAAATTATATTGAAATATAGCATTGTCAACTCTTGCAGTCTTTGAAAATTTATAGTTTTATTTATGCCCTAGGTTCAGTGTCACATACATAGGAGAAACTATGAACTTCATTTTCATAAGAAGCAGGTATTTTGTTATTATTCCTGTAAAAAATGAAGCTTGACTATGTGAAAGCTTGAGGCTTCAAAAATGTATAACCCTCCTACCAAGATTATTCCCTAGTGGGAATAGTGGGCACATATGACATGATTCTTAGAAGTTTGGGACTGATAGTCTTAGGTTGAAAATTGAAGATTTGCTATCTTTCTGAATTCCAATTTGCTCTCTTTCCAAATACATACATGGACATACCTCTGTTCTTTATGTATGTCTGGATTCCTCCAGTAGCCTGGATTGGCATAGGAAAAGTCAAGCTAATTGTGCATTTAAATGTGAAACTGGAATTCTAAAAAATTCACGGGCAGATGTCTGTCTTGAGGGGATCTCAAGTTGTTTAATTTTCCTTTATAATACAGGTGGATCAAATGTTTTAATTCTGTTGTATGTCAGTTGGTGCTTGTTGAAAAGTGGAAGACTTATTTTATGCTCTTCATGGTTCCCTTTGTCATTTGTGGCGTATGAACACATCAGATGAAATATTTCTATGTCTGCTATATTTTTGAGTTGATGATGGAAAAAATTACTCTGTGCCACCTGGCAGCCTAGTTCAGTATTTGGCAGCCTCCTCTCCCAACATCATGTAAATTATCCAGGCTATTGCTTTAGAATACGGGAGTAGAATGTCAGATGAATATCCTTTGAACCTTAGAGTAGTTTTCTGTGTGATCCTTATGAGTTTCATTAAAATACCGGTGTACTGTTCTTAGCAAAAGAGTCTTTTCTAATCACAGTCTGTCAACAGGAGCGGAAACCTGAACATTCCATGTAATAGCATCAGCTTTTCCTCTGCTCACCTTCTCTCTGCTGTTGCGTGTGTGTGTAAGAATGAGGAGCACTGACAGCAAGTGGAGAGTATAGCTCTTGTAGAGAAGCACCTGCGGGGCTGGCAGCATCAGCTGTCACACACACACTCATGGCAGCAGGATGCTAACTGCTGTACAGGCATCAGATTAGCTGCTTTAAGCTCTTGTGGCAGTCATTTCCCAACCATAAAAAGGGAATAAAACAAGTGAAAGGAGGTGCACAGGGTTATCGGTGCAGCACAGCATGTAGAATGTTAATGTCTTGATCCTTCTATCTTCACTGCCATGTGTTGGGATGAAGTGTGACAGACAAGTGAAAAGACAAAAGTAAATATGCACCAAGGGGGACTGTCTGGAAGTTATTTAGACTAATTGTGCATCCACAGCCTCATCTATAGCACCTGAAGTATCCCTGGTGTGTTGGATGCAGACTGCTGTGAAGTAGCAGATTGGCCAGAAGAGAGTGAACATTGCAGACCTGGTGCAGTACTTGTGCTTTCTTAATATGCTTTAAATTCCTGGCAAAATTAGTAAGAGAAACTCACCTGTGATGAATTTGAGGAGAGGTAATTAATTAATAGGCATTCTAGAGCTACTGAAAGTTGAGTAACTCTGGCTTTGTTTTATAGAAATTGTCAGGCTTACAGTTTTCAATTGCTTTAAAGAAAATAAAGGATGTAGGAATGGACAGAAGTTTCTCAGGAAAGATCCATCTAGCAATGGCTTCTGTCTTTAGTAGTCATTAGCTCAAATATTTGGTGAAGAATAGTGAGAACAAGATAAACAATGATTGATATTTGTCTTGTTCTGTCCTTTTTTTTCCCAGAAATCAGGTTTTTTGAGGCAGAAATTGTTTCTTTGTGTTCAAAATTCTGTTTTCTGGATCAACATTTCCTGCCCAGTTCATGTTTTATGACCTCTTTTCTAAGTGCTCTATATGAAGAGCAAGTTCTGGTTGCATTGCAAGTGCTGTTTTGTTTGTTCCTTTGTTTTTTTGTTTGTTTGTTTTTTTTTGGGGGGGGGATATCAGATGTAGTTATTAGACCTATCATACAAAAAAACCATTTCTTCTTGTCTGAACCCACTGTAAATACTACAGGGGCTTTGAAGTGTTATGAAGTTCTAAGAGCATCATGATAAAAAGTTCTGATGTGTAGCAGATACAAAGTCATTGCTAAGGGTAATGTTTATACACCAGACTCTGGAAAAATTTATCATGTACGTAGCTTTGAGTTAACATGACTACTATCCCAAGTTTGTCTAGATCAGTGCAGCTTATGATACAGAGACTTCTTAACCTGCTTCCTTACTGCCTTTGTTTCTGGAAAAATGTAGCTCCAGTTAGGTATCCAGCTAGCAGGGTTACTTTCCACAGAGCAGAGCGTAGGGTGGGTTGAATGGGTGCCAGTGCTCCCTGTTCCATCCTGTCAACACTGCATCATCTTGCATGAGTGGGAAGAAGGATGGGAGGATTTTCTTGTTTTATAAGCTGTTAAGATTGAATCAAAGCACACAAGAGAAAGCAGGGAGCAATTAGTTGTCCTGTGTTTGACAGAGTGGACATGAAGTTTTTTCTTTGTTGCACATCAGAACCACATGACATGATGACCTATAATGGTATCTAAATATTCCTGTCCTTGTACTTAAAGCAGATTTTTCTCTGAACCTAAACCATTACTGTTGGTGGGTTTTCACCATTTAACCTCACTACTTCATGCCTAGCCCAAATACTGTATATATAATTACCCTGAAAATCCAGAAATATTATTTAAGTACTGGCTCATATCCTTAAATAGGAACATTTAAAAAAGAAGCAAGTGAAAAAATAAAAATGTTTTAATCCTGCTTTTCTTGTAATAAAAAAAAAAGAAACCAAAAAAATCCAGTGTTCCTGAAAAAGATCTGCAATGTTTAACTGTGAAGCATAATGCTACTTAAATGCCTGCATTAATTTTATGTTAGATTTCAGTCATCAGCGGGTAGATAGATGTTTTTATGGCACCATGAATGCTTGATTTACTTTTGTATTTAAAATTGATTTTATTATCTGTGAAGGTGCTTGAAGAGAATCTGGTGAATGTCTTCAGTGACAGAAGAATGTAGGAAAAAATGCCTACATCTTTATACAAATGGCAATGATCTGTAACTCCTATCATAAAACCTGTGATTTTAAGATGGTGTGTACTCCTCAGTTTAACAAGCCTGTAGTGCAATTCTCTGCTTTTCTTTTGAGAATTTGAAAAAATAAAGACAAGGGTATCTGCTTGGGTTTGGCTTTTTAATGTGGCTGTGGCAATAGTTGAGCTTACTAGGCTAAATCTTCAATGTAATTACACTGATTGCAGGAAGAATGGGATGATACATACCAGCTGAGATTTGCATTCTGTAGGCTGGATTTAATGTTATTTTAAAGTGGTTTAAACTAGGTTCATTGCAGGAAGTTTCTTCTCTGATTTGATGGGAATTGAGTTTCTGGACTACAGACTTTTCCTCCTGCTTCACCTAGGCTTAATTTCTGAGCTTAGATCTCACTAATGTGGGAAAATACTTACCACTGTCAAAATTACATGGCCACGTTTGAAATATTATTGTCTAAACTGAAGTATTCAAAACTCTTGAGTGAAATATTCAGGCTCAGAGGCTGTTTTATTTTCGTTTTGTGAACTTGTGGGCTACCTTTGGGTGTCACTGTTAAGGTTTTCTCTGAAAACTGGGAGGCTGTAAAAAACCTAAAATAGGCTCCAGCAAACAAACCAACTAATAGAAATAATTACAGCCAAACTGTTTGGGTGTCAGCAGTGGTGGGATAAATTTTACAACAAATTTTGTTGGAAACACAGTTATGCATGGATCAACTGCCAAGTATCCTTCCCATGTAGAATCTGACCTGGGAAGTACTTCTTAGGTTCAGGATCCCCCCAAATGACTATCAAATGTTAAAATTATAAAATGAAATACAGCTTTTTTTTATATGAGGAATCTTTCTGACACCTTTTATTATACCTTGAATGGTGGGTAGTTGGAAGGGGAATTTATCCTGGGTTGTATCTCTCACCATCAGTTTGCTTCAAATATTTTTTCCACCTAAAACTTAGTATGGACTTGGCTAGTTGGCTCAAGAGTTTGTTCATGTGAATGGTCTAGACACCAGATGATCCATACAAAGTAACCAGTGAAGCAGAACTTGGGGTCTTGGAAACATTATGAACAAAGACAATCTAGATGTGTCTGTGCAGTCTATTTTTATAATTCTGAGACTATCATGCTGCTCTCTAATTAGTTCTGCTCTTTTTTGTCAACAAATTAAATAAAAATTAAAACTTGGCTTAAATTTGGATGCAAATAAAAATTAAAACTTGGCTTAAATTTGGATGGTATCAGGAGCATCAGCTTTTTTACATTAAATTCTGGTGGCATTAATGAAAAGAGAATAAAGGCCACACATTCTTTTCTTTCTCTTTTTCTTCCTTAAACCCCTAATGCAGCAGTGAGGAACATCTCATACTGTCCTATATGATTGTGAGTGATGCTGTTACCTGAACTAGTTATGCTGCAGCTTTTATTAAGTTAACCTGACCTAGCAGATGCCTGCTTACTCTATTCTCCATTACGTCTCATACAGAGTTTGGTGTTATCAAGCCTCAGGATTTTGTTACCCATCCTGCTAAGTTACAAAGCCCAGGTGAAGCTTCTTCTGATCTCATGAGTGAACTAGGTCCGTTGAACTACCTACTCCATTTCATGCTGCTCTAGTTGAACACTACTGCTTTGCCAACTTTGCCATTTAGGCACTTGTTTTAGAATACATGTCATTTTCACAGCTGGCACAATTCTTCTGCATGCAGGGATCTTCTGAAGGGATTCTGCTGCATCATCATTTCTGAGGACTTTCAGTCTCATGCCCTTCATCTGTTTTCCAAGATACTCTTTTTGCTTGCTAAGGTGAAAGTTAATACTTTAGATAATGGTGAAACACAAATGCTAGGCAAAGTTGTCTTTGCTTTCCATACATTATTGTAGCTATAAGCTTTTCTCTGCTTATTTATATAGTACTTTTTAACAGAAACGTCTTCCAAATATACTTTGGAGATCCAAAGGAAAAAAATCAGATGCTCAAAGTAATACTCAGTGGGATGCACAAAAGAGCAACAGAATGATTTTGAGTTAGATCTGCAGGCTTGTTTAGTGCAGCTCAAGGTGATAAGTATGATGTTAAAAATACCATGAAAATTCACCTCTGTGAGAAAAGTTCAGGTTCAAGATGTAGAGTAGAGCAAGTTCAGACTAGCAAGTCTGTGCCTGGAAAAGCTGGGCTGTAATGAGACTGTTTAATAGCTGTGCTGGAAATGAAGAAGGCTTTTTGCCTAGGATGATCCTTTATTCAATCAGTAAATCAAAAACTCATTGCATAGCATAATCTATTCAAGATTTTCAAAATTTTCTTGCGACTCTCCATTCCAGAAATCAATAACTCTTTCCTGGGCATCTTGTGTCTGGCTGGGTAGGAGATACAGCAGACAACAAAAAAGCTGTGTACATTTGTTTTGCAGGTTTTCTTCTGCTGATTTTGTTTTTCCGTATGAGACACATGCTTGTGACTCTTAAAATGTATGTTATTTATTTTCCATCCTTATGTTCTAATGCAAAGCTTGAACTTGGAGTTGAGAGTTATCTGAGAGAGAGAGTGCCATGAAAGCCTCCTGTTTGTTCATGAAAGGGAATGTATCTGTCTTCCAGGAATTCTGTGTTCTGCAGTTTGGAAGACTCTGTATTGCTGCTCCAAAGGACAAGCATGTGTAATGATAACTAGCAGACTTCAATGCTGGATGGATGCTTAATGGGGATAGATATAGCAAAGTAGAGACAGAATTAGTTTAAAACACAATACAACTTAAATTTAACTGTGTCACTGTATTGGATTTATAACTGTTACACCATTTCACTTATGGCCAGTGAAGAGCTTTTTAATGTTGATTACACCTAAAGCCATAGAGAGCTTTCTCATGTTGATTACACCTCCATCTGATACTGTTTAGAGTAGCTTTAATTAATATCTATCTAGATGTAAAACCTAGATTTTTAATTTATATTCATGGTGAATAGTAGGAGTGTATCTCCTGGTAGACTGCATGGTTATGCATTAATAACACTTTCTGCTCCTTGCTTCCATGTATGAAAATAATAAAAGGTGTCAAGAGAGATCTAAGCCATTGTTCCATCTTCAATACTGAGTAAGACTGCAGATGAATAACATGGAATTCAGGACTAGAATTACTTTATTCATATACTAAAAAGACATATTTGGGAGTTGGACTAGATGATCTCTATACTTCTCTTCCAACTTTGGCAATTCTGTGTTTCTGTGATTGGGCTCAAAGCTTCTGCTGGACTAGCAGGTCATCAGAATGGATTAGATTGTCATTATGATGTTGTTGTTACGAGTTTATGTTAAATGTTACTCTTTAGTAAGTGATGCAAGCACTTTCTTTCAGTTAGGATGAGGCCCAAAATACATCTGCCTACTTATCAAAAAGAACAGATGCTGCCATTCAGTTGCTTAAATTCACCATCAGAAAATGGTGTTGCTTTGGGATTACACTTCTGTTTTGGCTCTCAGTCCTTATGCTTAGTTATTTTTTCATGCTAATTATCAGCCTTTTAATGACAGCTTCCCCATAATACATATAACGGGAAGTTGTTTTGCCTTGCTTTTTTTTTTTTTAAGAGGAAAGATACGCTGGGGTTTATTGTAAATTTTTTTTGTTATATATAAAATACAGTATATTAGCCTATTGTGTGAGCTATAAAATGCAGTAAATTTGTGGAATACGCAGCTATTTCCTCAGGACACAGAACTTGGCTTCTTTGTGCTTGTGTACAATTTTGCACTATTTTACATGCTATAGAATTTCATGGCTTAGTTCTCTGTCACAGTGCATCATCAGCATTGCTTATTTGCATTGACTTGTTAAGCCTTTTTTTAAAAATAAATACGTATCGTATCACAGTTGGCTTTTGAGACTTAATTGTAAGTCATTGAATGAATTGATTTACCCTTGCATATGATAAATAAGTGTTTGTTTCTTTGCCAAGTGTCATGTTTGGTATTGAAATGTAATGTAACTCTGGGAGTAAAGAGAAAAGGGAAGATGGTGCAGAGCAAAGATGGATGGAGGCAGCTTTGACATGGTTGTACTTGGAGCTTAGGACAAGCTAGTTTTGATGCTGGATGTGACTTACTGCAGGTTTTTTGTGTGAGGCTTTCATGTAGTCAGTGTGTGTTTGTTAAACATTTGGTAAGTCTAGCTGACAAGTGTGCTGTGCTTGCAGAACCAGCAGTCTAGAAACATGGAGGACAATGTAAAGGGTCTTTGTGGAAGAGGGCAGAAAAAGCCTCCTGTTAATATGATATACAGCCTTTGTCATTGAAGTTTTTTGGTAGCCAGTGTCATGGGAAAATCTGCCAAGGGAACAAGTACAATTCATTACCAGTATCTGTAATATCCATTCCAATTCTGGCTTTTATCTGTTAATAAAGTTTGGAGTAGGAGAGTAGAATGAAGTGTCTGATACTGTTGGTAGTTCAAAATCAGCAAAATGTTTGCCTTCAACTAAGTTGTTTGGAAGACAGGAAAATTGCCATCAGGACACCATGGCTGCATGCAGGAAGAAAGAGCAAACAACCCAGTGTGTAATCTTGTGGCTTTCTGAATTAGTTGCTGTTGGAATATCACCAGGAGGAGAAGACAAGGTACAGCTACAGAAAGAACCAGGCACATTTAGGTCTTAACTGCAAGTTTTCCTGGTTGCTTCCATAGCAGCCCTCTGCTCTAACTCTGGGACATTGTATGCACACATACATGTCACAGACCTATTAATACTAAGGCTGTACTGTTGCAAATGTCCTTGTTTTCCCTTTGACTTGAAGGCATCAAGGCTGTTCTGCCAAATCGTTTTGGTGTGTTTACTCTCCCATTTTACATCTTCCTTCTCCTGTCTTGCCTTGGGGAGGGGTGTTGGGGGTGGCACATGAGATGATGTTCTGAGAGCACTGCGTACAGGAGGGGATAGTGGTGACATTCTTCGTTGTGTTCCCATGTTCCAGGGCAAGGTCCAGCCACACCTGAGAGCTGTTGCATCTCATGACCACGACTGACAGAAATCTGATTTTACTGACAGTTTTTTTACCGCTGTTGTAAATCTAGAGAACTGTGTTGGATGAGGCTTGTGCAGCCTGGCCTGGTGGGAGGTGTCCCTGCTCATAGCAGGGAGGTTGGATCCTGATGATCTTTTAGGTCCCTTCCAACCTTAACCATTCTGTGATTCTAAATTTTGTTTTTTAAGCTTACAACATTTAATTTAGGTGAAATATTCTTGCTTGCATTTAGTAAAGATTGAATGTCTCTTGTCAGTTCTGCTCAAATCCTGTTTGCTGATACAGACGTTTGATTTAGGTTAATATGCGATAGCAACCATTTATGCATCTCTTTATCTCAAGACAGAGTTTTTGCTGAATATCAATTTTGGGTTTGGTTGTGTGGGTTTTTTTGTTGCTTCACACACTGTCTCTGCACACGCCTCCCCAGCATAGTGTTATTTTCTTTTCATGTGACCGTTTCTGAAAACCTCCATTGCCTTCTCAAAGAGACACCAGGTCTGGACAGGGGGCAGCACAAAAACACACTCTAGTGGAGCCTTTTTAAAGACACATTTTTTTAATGTCAAATACTTATCCTCTTTTTAAAAGGTTTGTGATTAGTCTCTCATTTAAAAAGATTTTATGGTTATTTACCTCTTCTGATGAACTTCTGAAGCACGAGTGTCAAGTACTAGTGGGAGGAAATGGGGGGAAGATAGTTGAATTTTCTTTTTGTTTATTGTCTGAATGTGAGCCTGGAGTTCTGTTGTTATTTGCATACATTGTATAAATGACAGAGCTTAAGCTCATAGAACATATTAGCAGAAGATTTGGGATTGAGGATTTGAAGTGGTACTTGTTTTGACAAATACACTCTGTCAGGTAAAAAAACCCCACAAGTTCTTTTGCTTAATTCATACCTTACAAAAACTGTGCTTTCTTCAGTATCACATTTGTAAATCCTAACTTGTCTCATAAGCAAGTTGCTTATAGGATTTTATATTGTTTGGTTAAAAGAAGAGCTGTGCTGTCTGGGATTTGTGTATAATGTTGCAAGAGAATCCTGTTACAAATTTTAAGCTACCTTGGTAACTTGTGAGGTTGATCTTGGAAATTTAGCTGATTTTCCAAGTTAGGAGTAGCACAAGTGACAGTCACATGCCTAGCTTAAATTAAGATATAGCTGCAGTGGGTTGAGCTTGGCTGGATGCCAGGTGCCCAGGAAAGATGCTTTGTCCCTTCACTCCTCGGCTGGGCAGGAGGGAGAAAATGTAGTGAGCAGCTCGTGAGTCAGAACAAGGACTGGGAGGGATCACTCACCATCATGGACAAAAGCCACTTGACTTGGAAAGGTTAATTTAATTTTTATCAATCAAATCAGAGTAGGGTAATGAGAAATAAAAACTAAGTCTTAAAACACCTTCCCCACCACTCCCTTCTTCCTGGGCTCCACTTTACTCCCGATTTCTCATCCTCCTACCCCCTCAGCAGCACAAGGGGCAGGAAGTGGGGTTTGTGGTCAGTTGTTCACACATTGTTTCTGGTGCTCCTTCAGGAGCAGGCTGCTCCTGGGTGGGTCCGGTTGTGGGTCCTCCATGGCATCACAAGTCCTGCCAGCACACCTGCTCCAGTGTGGGTTCCTTTCCCTGCTGGTCCACAGGTCCTACCAGGAGCCTTCTCTGGCACGGACTTGAGTCACAGTGCATCCATCTGCTCTGCATGGAGTCCATGTGGATATCTGCTCCACCATAAACCTCTGTGGGCTGCAAGGGGACAGCCTGCCTCCCATGGGCTGCAGGGGAATCTCTGCTCCAGTGTCTGAAGCAGGTTCCACCCCTCCTCCTTCACTGACGTTGGTGTCTGTAGAGTTGTTTCTCTCACATGTTCTCACTTCAGCTGCAATTGTGAAGTTTTTTCCATGCCATTCTTAAATATATTATCCCAGAGGTGCTACCAGCATGACCAGTTGGCTCAGCCGTGGCCAGTGGCAGGTCCATAGACTCATCAAGGTTGGAAAAAAAACTTCAAGTCTAACCATCTACCTTATAACCCCTAACCACTCAACCATTTTATGAGACACCATGTCTACCCCTTTTTTTAATGTCTCCAGGGATGGTGCCTCCACCACCTCCCTGGGCAGCCTATTCCAATGCCTCAATACTCTTTCTGTGAAGATTTTTTTTCTTAATATCCAGCCTGAACCTCCCCATCTTGGAGACAGGTGGCATTGGCTCTATTGAAAATAGGGAAAGCTTCTAGTAGCTTCTCACAGAAGGCATCCCTGTAGCCCCCCCTCCCTGCTGCTAAAATCTTGCCAAACAAACCAAATACAATGACAAACAGAATAGTTTTCTGTGGAGGCTATTTTTTAATCAAGATTCCAGAGATGCCATGTCACCAAATCTGGTAGTAGGTATTGTTTCTGGATTGATTAGACACTAAATTTAATTTGCATGTTGCCTCTACTTAGCTTTAATGTGGAAAACAAATGATTTAGAAAAGTGGGGATTAGTGATAGCAAGATGCATATAAAATAATCTTGTACTGTTCTAAGAAGTGAGCAATTGCTGGCTTGCAGTTCAGAGTCCATTTTTCTAATATGACCATGTGAACAGTTTTATAATTAAGCTTCACTTAAAATTATAATAGTAATAATTTCCTTTTCCATTCAAGCATAACAAAGCACTTAAACAAGCAGTAATAACCCTTATATCAACTTTGAAAAATAAGTATTGTTGCCCCCATTTTACAGTTGGGTAACATAATTGAGGGTAAGGAATTTACTCTGAAGTGGCACATACTGCAAAGGAGAGCTCCTGGACACTCCTCCAGCTGCCTGGACATTGAAGTGCAGATAGCTGGGTGGATCCTTAAATGATAGGGTTTAAAAAAATAAGGTGTGTTTAATGAATAAAAAACCCTTGTAAAGTAAAATTACTGGACTAAATACAAGCTGACTTTATGGTTTTTAAATGTAAGTTAACAGAAAATGTCTATAATCAGCCAACTATGTCCTAGCCTGCACCACAGCAGGAAATGCAGAATAAATAATTACAGATTGCTCAATGGAAGGCATACCACAGGGTGCAGAGAATAGAAAACCTCCTTCCCTTCAGAAGAAAAAAATGACAGTCACACAATGAGAAAGCAGAAGAAAAAAATAATAATGAAAAAACTGGAAGCAAACCCTGGTAAATAGTGATGAAGCCAGCTGGAACTTAAAAGCCCACCTCTTGGGCAGAGGGAGAATTTCAGTGTGGCCAAAGACTGCTCATGTTTTCTGCCTGAAATTACACTCTGGTGTTGCTTACCAGTGGTTTTCACAAGTGTCATCACTGTATTTATGTGGTATGTATGAAGTTCACAAGTGGAGATGTCAATGTCATTCACACTGATCAACACCTTACATACATACACCTTACATACTCTATGGCTGAAAAGGCACCTTCCCATGTAAGAGCTTAGAACATTTTATAGCATATGGAAATCTGTCTCTGTATGCTGTAAATGCAAGACTGCAAATTTATAGGTAAAGCATTTTGACATGACTGAGGAATCTCTTATTTCCTGAGAGGTAATTGAGATGTGAGAACATAAGGTATTTCTGGCAAGTATTTAACCTTTGTGCACATTAGAACTTCAAGTACTTATCATATCTAAGCAGTATTTGGTCATAAATTAATTACCAAATAGAATTTGCATTCAAGCATATTAATATTTGATCCATGGATTAAAGGGGCAGTGAGAGTGCTTGGTACCTGACTACAACAGAAGGAGAAAGAAATTAAAATAGTTCTGTCTCTCAGTTAATTTTTAACAGTGAACGAATATGATAAGGAAGCATTTTTTCTACAGGGAAGAATATAATCCTTTTGCTGCATTGTTAGTAGTAAACTAGAAGTAACTCTAGTCTGTAGGAGGACTAATAAGACAACCTCGAAGTGAGGGAAGCAAGATAGGCAAAGTGGTGGGGGTACTGGAGGTGAAATGGAAGAAATTAAAAATTTGGGATACTCATCTGCATTGCTGGTCTGCAGTTTGTTTTTTATCTTTGATTCGAGAAACAGCAGCATCAATTGACTGTTGAGTTCTTGTTATGGAAAAAAGTATTCAGCTGCATTCTGTCCTTTCTGGCTGCTTTATTTTTACTGTCAATAGCATTTCTGAATCCAGTGCTACCCACAGGACTGAAAAAGAGCTCAATTTACCAGGATAATTGTATGAATACTTGATTTTAAGCAACTGAAGCAGTATAAGCAGTTGAGCAGTGCCTAGACTGTTCAGATAACTTAAAATTAAGCACAGTGTTAGGAGCATCCCTACATTAGGACTGGATGCCAAAAACCATAATTGCAATACACTGAAAAACCCCATGAATTTCCACAGGCAAAAATTGAAAGTTTTATCTCTGTTGATAACCTCTCACATGCACAGTTGTATTTACATCATAGTTTTCTTCAACTCTAGCAATGCCAGCATGTTTGTTGGCTAAAGCTGCTGGACTTCCTAACTGTCATTGCTTCCCAATATTAGAGACCAAGAGTGAAATAAAAGGCCTAAGTCTGAAACAGAGCTCTCATTATTAGCTACCAGACATCTATAATCCCATCTGTGTAGATTTATAGCCAGGATCTGGGTCATGTGAAATCCTCCCTCCCTCCAACCAGAAGGCCTCTAATGATGATTCATTATTAATTTTGAAGAGAGCACTGCAATATACTGCTAAGTGAATGTATTCTCATTTTTATAATCCCTCCCACTGAACATTATGTCAAGCAGCCATTATGATAGAGGTCCTGACAACTCCCTGATTAACCCTCTTTTGAGTCTGTCAGGTATTAATACTTAACCAGTCACAGCTCAGTTTTTACTGCTCTCTGAGTCTGTTTCTTCATGCTGTGCCTGAATGAAGCTGTCATATGTGTTGTACTGTCAAGCCAGAATTCATAGCCCGTTTCCACTTGCTAATTTGTTTACTGACACTTCTTAGGTAAAGTGCATCCCTAGTGGTGGCAATTCTAATTGCTGGTGCAAATGTCAGGTGCTGCTCCTGCTCTTCAAGGACAAGTAAGTGTGCTATATGCACGTCACATGATAGCGGTGGTGGGTGCCTCCTGTTCCTGTTGCCCTGGTACTCTCCTGGTGTCTCAGTTTGCTGTGACTGCAGTGCTGGGCTTGAGTGATCTGTAAATTTTTCTGCTTTGACCTTTGTCATCTCTAGCTTCAGTCTCTGCCTGAACTGATTCTCTTATCATGTCATCAGCTCTTGTACAAATGCTGGCAACACCTGCAGGTTCTTCTGTGTTTGTTAGAAAAATACTTTGTCAGCTGCTTTGGTTACCAAAAATAAGTAGATAGAAAAGCTTTCTTCTTTCTTTCTTCCCTCCCACCTATTCTAAGTATGTAGTTCAGACAGTTGATTATCTGATGTGATTTGCTAGTGTCTGTATGGATTACTGAGTATGTTTTTAGCAAATTGGCTGTGCTGAATGTCTGGGATGGGGACTGAGAAATGCTTTCTTGGGATAGCCTTGAAAGATATCTGAAATCTGTGACTGAAACGAAGCTGTGCTATTAAACATTGCTCTTTGCACCTTAAAGGAGAGACTTCCAATACCTCTTTTTTTTACCTATTTACCTATTCTATTATCCATTTCTCCAGAACAGTAGTTCTGAATTCTGAAGAGTTTTTAAATTGATCTCTCTAAGCTCTTCTCTTATATGCAGACATACCCTGAACTAGTTAAAGACAAGCATTAAGTACCTTTATTTCCTGAAGAAATCACTGGTGTGCCTTTCCTGTAAAAGGGTAAGAGAAAGAAAATGGGAATTGCATTACGTTTCCTGTTCCTGTTCATTTCGTATCTGGGAAGGGCTTCTGCTTTACTCTGGTAATTGGGTTATATACTACAGGAGGCCAATATATTTGCATGACTAACAGTCAATTTTGACAAATTATATATTTCTGAAAAGGGCATGGAGCAAACTGCATATTAATGTTGGAATAGCCACAGTTTGGTTTCCTCATCTATAAATATGCCTCTCTGCTCTAGAAGAATGTGCATAAATCAAATTTCAAACATGAGATAATCATCAGCAGTCAAAAAGATATCTCCATGGCAACAGTTGCTAAATTAAACAGTGCACCAGTACCTCCTCCCCTGTTTTTGTCCATAAAGCTCTCTGACTTTAGCTCAGATAACATCGACCTTATTGATAAGTAACAAAATAACCATACTTGTTACAAAATAACAAATTCACTCTTGCCTGTGTGAAGAGTTATTAGAGCAAAAATTTGCAATAATTAATTACTGCTGACAATACTGGGTGTCAGCCTTTTACAGCTACGCTTCTGTAACTCTCCATAGGTCTTGTCAAACACTCTAGTTATGGTCTTTCCATATGCCCAGTGGAATTGCTGTTACTGTATTTTGAAACTTCTGGAAAAATGCTCTGGTGTGGATGAAGATCTTTCCAGCCTTCCTGGCTTCCTCTTGAAGGAAAAGAAAAAAGAATGCAAGTGATGGCACTTCCCATGACTTTATGGTCTTTGCACTTGTATACCTGGATTTATAAACTTTTTTTAAAATTAAGTGTAGTATAATATGAGTAGTTAATTTTGTGTTCCATGTCTCTGTGATTTCAGTGTGTTCAGAACTGGCTTCCTTAGAACACCCTTGGGTGGATTTTCACTGCAGTTAAATGGAGAGGAAGCCTTATAATTTGAGAGGAAGAGGAAATATTAGAGGTTGGCAAAGGGAGTTTGTAGGTTCGTGTACTGAATCTACAGTGACTAGGGGCACATGGTGAAGATTTTCTCTTTCTGGGTATGTCACATTCCACAAATATTCTTATGAATGTTAGGGCAGTTACTTATACTATCTGGTGAAAGGAAAAGAGCTTCCAGTTTGTGTGTTCAGATACTCATTTACTAGTTCCTCTTGAGTAGATTAGAGGCACATCAGTAGTTCAGCAGTTTGTATTTGGATGCTGTGAAACATGAAGAAGAAAAATTGGCATTTGGGGCATGTATGCACTGTTTTAGTGATAACTTTGTTTTTAGTGGTCTGTATTAATGGGAAAGAGAAAATATCAAAGGGCATCAATCATAAAACTTGTATGATAAAGCATTCTGAAAAAGTTCTGCTTCAGTGGGATACTGGACAGTGTAAGAAGAATCATGAGCAGTTTTCAAATGGAAGCTACTGAAGGAGGATTAAATCAGTCAACGTGTTTCACAACCAGGTCCTCTTTGAGGATAATGTCCCCTTCATAGAATCATAGAATGGTTGAGTTGGGGGGGACCTTAAAGATCATCTAGTTCCAGCCCCCCTGCATGGGCAGGGACATCTTCCACCAGACCAGGTTGCTCAGAGCCCCATCCAACTTGTCCTTGAACACTGCCAGGGATGGGGCAGCCACAGCTTCCCTGAGCAACCTAGGCCAGGCTCTCACCACCCGCACACTAAAGAATTTCTTCATGCTTTGTCAACACCAACTCAAAACACCAAAATGCTGCTAATCTCTCAGAATTACCAGTTAGGTTTGATTGATCAACACCTGATAGATAAGCATGTTAAAGACTAGTTGACATACTGCTCCTGACTGAAACAAACCAAAAAGGTCGAGTTTTACTAACTTTCTTCTCACCAGTTGAAAATAAAAAGACATCCATAAACTTTTCATTTTCTCTAGGATGATTCTACTACCTGCCATAGTCATAAATTTCAAGACAGAGCCCATGGAGCTATAAATACCATTTTCTTGGGTTGAACTAGAATCTGGTATGTGTAATATTCTCTTAGAGGAAGTGCTTAGAAAATAGCTGGCACAGCACTGCTTAGCTTTTCCCTAAGTTTTCATAAATCTCTCAATCTATTTACATACTATCTATGCTCCCAAGAACAAAAACTTCCATGAAAATACAGTGGCTAAAACTATTTTCACATTTTGGTAAAAAAAGTTATCCAAAACGTTCTTCTCCTTTGAACAGACATAAGATAGAAATGTTGTTAAAATACAAAGGAATAAAAAAATTCTCTGCTCTTAACTGCTCACTGCATTTCTAAACCAGCTAATTTCTAACTCTTATCTAACTCTGTATGGGATCAATTGTACTTAATCTGCTGTAGATGTAGGAAGTTTAATGAAGTTTATCCTGGCAGGAAGTTTGTTAATATGGAGTTACTCTGAGTTCAAGCGGTTGTGCTTTTGTGTCCCTACACATTCCCTCAGAAATCTGAGAAAGAAAAACTTGTGTTTCCCAGGGATCACATTTTCCTTCTCCGTGTTTTCTGACAGCTGGGTACTCCATTGGATTAATCTTCCTGAGTCTGTTTTCCATTTCTAATCTTGGAGAACAAACCTGAATAGCCTGATCTTGGAGTTCCTGAAAAAAATAAAATGGGTTTAGAATAATGAATTGAATTTGGGGTGACTTGACCATTTGTTGGTTTTATCAGTGTATTAAAAAGGACTTTTTTGGTGTGCTTTTTGTTTTCTTTTCCTACTCAGGCTGTGCTTCAACTCCTGAGTGGAGTTCACTGACATATTCAGCCAGTATTAGGAATTTCAGGAGGAGTTGTCAAGTAATTTAAAACTCCAATTCCCTCTATCCAGGGTAACTTAACCACAGGTCACATCACTGAGAAATCAGTCACTGACTTCCTACCACTTAGTTGCTCCCAGAGTACTTCAAAACAGGTCTTTAATTGCCTAACATACTTAGTGCTGTCTGTCTGTCTGAAGGTGACATAGATACCTGAGAGTTGCATGAAGTAGATGATGTTCTGTCTTCTGCGTTATAAAGAAGGAATTCTTCTGTGTCCCCTGCTCCCGCAGGTGTGAATCACGTCCCCCTTCAAAAATCCTGTTCAGCAAACCCCAGCTGAAAGGAGGCCTCCTAAGGCAACAGAGCATGCAGGCAGAAAGTATTGGTGTCTAGCAGGGCTTCGTGATCTCCAAACTACAGCAACTCGAGATGCAGCATCAATATGATCAAAGTACAGTTCTTGGCTTAAGTAAAAAAAATAAAATTAAATAATAAGGGGCTTACACAAAAGCTAGAAAGGGACTTCTGACCAGGGGTTGGAGGGAGAGGACAAGGGGGGATAGATGAAAAGTGCAAGAGGGGAGATTTAGATTAGACATTAGGAAGAAATTCTTGAGTGTGAGGGTGGTGAGACACTGGCCCAGGTTGCCCAGGGAAGTTGTAGAAGCCCTATCCCTGGAAGTGTTCAAGGGCAGGTTGGACGGGGCTCTGAGCAACCTGGTCTAGTGGAAGGTATCCCTGTCTAAGCAGGAGGGTTGGAAGTAGATGATCTTGAAGGTCCCTTCCAACCATAACCATTCTGTGATTCTATTATTTAATTTCTTACCTGTCTATTTTACTTTCTTCGATCAGCAAAGCCATCTTCATTGAGCATTTGGGAGGATTTGTTTCCCTTGTCTTCTTGTGACATCTTCAGTCAGCCTGTGCACTAGTTCCCCACTCTTAGTTGTTTACAGTCCCTCTCAAACTCTAGAACAATGGAGAGTTTTGCAAGCAATTGAAAAGAGTGGTTGCTTTGTATGAGTATTATGACTGGAAATGTTGGGGTTTTCTACTTCCATCTTGCAAGAATTAAACCACTGTTGATTAGGGTGGAGGTGAGCTGCTGTTGACTACCTTTACAATTCCTAAGGCACTCATGACTTGCTGTTGGAGGAATAAAGCTTCATGAGAATAGCCCACGGCAGTGATTTTAGCTTGGGCTTTTTGTAAAGGAAAACACACTAAACCCGGCAGTCTAAATTCCTGCTTTATGTTAATTTTTTTTCTTGGCACTTTTTCACCCCCTCATTGCTATTTGCCAGAAGGCATGCTTCTCCAAGGCAGCAACTGACAGCCCATGTGACAGAAATGTGTTTTGCTTGTCCCTGAATCTGTTTGTTGCAAAGACCTCATTCGTATTCTTGTCACTGGTGTAATGTTCAAATGTTTTGAAATGCCTCTGAGTGAGACCTGACCTCTTGGCCTGACACTGGTATTATGCTCCATACAGTGCATCTTAAGTATTGTTTGCCTCTGCAAGGTTTAGTAATGAGCAGAAAATGAAGGGACTAGACATACACCTGTGTTATAGGTAATTAACAACTGCTGTCATGCACATTTGTTTATTTCTTGGCTCCAGAGGTGGGAGTCAGTGAAACCAAAGATGTAAATAGTAGAAAAATTGTTAATGTATGTGGTGTATTTGTTTCTGAATTCAGTGTCTCAGGGCCAAAACCTAAAGAAGTAAGAATAGCCTTGAGTTATTATACAAGATAAACAAGACTAAAAGATCTGAAGAGTTTTGGATTTAGCTTTAGGACATAAATTATGTCTTTTCTTACCATGGAGGAGGCAAGAACTTCCAACGTCTTCCCATGTCTTCTGTAAACTTTTAGCAAGACTTTGTGCCCCTTGTGTGAAATGGCTGGTGATGTTTCTTACTAAAGGCAGTTGACCAACTGCTAGTGTGACAGATAATAGAAGTTCTCCTGGTTTTTAACAGACTGCCATGTGTTGTCCATATTACTACCAGGGTTAGCAGCATTGGTAAGATGACTATGTCCAGATTGTGTTCTCTTACCAAGTCTGCGAAGAGGTAATATTTTTGGTCATTAAATAGAGGGAACAGCAGTTTAAACTATATCTTGCACATCTCTGTCAAAAGCACTGAGGGCTTCCATGTAACTTCCCAAGCATGACCTTTTAACTTGAGGTACAAAATACACCTTGCACATAATTCAAACCGTTAACATTTGTGTTGGTTATTTAGCCAAATTGTATTAATTTGATAAATGAGTTCCAATAATTTTCCTGATTAAATAAAGGAATTATCTCTTTATTTTGTAACTGATGCATCTTGATATTGTCTGGGGAGTAAGGCAGAGGTTATCTCCAGTTCTGGTCACTACAGAACCTGGGAAATGTTTCTAAAAAAGTCTTAGCAAACGTTACAATAGGCAGCACCTTTCTGTGTTGAATACACTGTTGTACTCTTCAAGCCATTTCTGCAGCAACAATTGTTTTTTCAGTATAAAAACTTTTCATCAGTGATTCTAGCTCAAAGCTATTTCCTACTTAGTTCTCTAAAGGAGACTTGAGTTACCAATGTTCTGACAAATTAATGCTTTTTTAGCATCTTTAAAATTGCTCGCAAGAGATTCGCGAAACTTTAAGCTAAAACTGGCTCCGGAGAGCCCCATTTCCTTCATATGTGCATGAATTGCACAGAATCAGTCACTTGAAGGTTCTGCATTTTACTGAGTATAGGAAGGGTGCAAATGCAACTAGCCTGTTAATAGGTTAATTAATTTTGAGTGTGTTAATGGAGTTGAGCCAGGGACACAGTTGACAATACAGTATTTAGGATATTTGGATACTGAATCTCTGTCTAGTAATAATTTCAATCATCATCAACATTTCTGCATTTCAGCAGCGTGCATGTCTGCTTTTGGCTTAATTGCACTGTTACGAGAACAAAACAGTTCACAGTCCATACTAGTAATTTTTTGCAAAGGGTAATGACGTATAAAAGGACTAGAGTCCTCAGAGTTCAATGCCTGCTGAGGTATGTGTTCTCTTGTGGTTTGATGAGAGATTCACGTCTCAGAAACCCATGTTAGCAAGTGTGGGAAAACCTCTTGACCAGCCAAAGGATTTTTTTGTTTGCTAAGCAGTATGACAATGAGGCAGTACATCTGAGACTCTCCACATGGGATTTTTTTGTTTGCTAAGCAGTATGACAATACTGCTCCTGAAGGAGCTTTTCTCCTTTCTGGGTGGAGAGGATGCTGGTGGTGTTTCAACTTGTGATGTCATTGTGCATAAAGAACATCTGGCAAGTATGTGAAGCAGAGCCAGCCTTCCTC